>NW_010394979.1:19110-19513 GCF_000710305.1 Buceros rhinoceros silvestris
CTGCTTCCGAATTTCATCTCAGCCTCTGATGTCCCTGGAGGTAGAAGTCGGCTGCTCCCGGTGCTGGGCGTGTGCCTGGATCAGTCCGGTGAGCCCTGGCTCCCAGGGAGCCACACCTCGCTTTGGCTTCAGCTCCCAACGCCCTGGGGCGGCCCCAGCTCCCGGTTGGGGCCTGTAGCTGCTCCTGACGTGCAGAGAGCATGGGGACACGCTCCTACCTCTCCTCACGTGGCTCCAGGTTGAGCAAGTGGAGACATGCTTGGCTTGTGGGAGTCTCCGTGCATCTCAGCCCAACGGGATCCTCGGGGCCAGGATACAAGGAGAAACCCCTTTTCCTGGGGAAACCATCCTCCAGCCGCCACCACCAGTGCTGCTGGGAGCTCTTGGCATGGTGTTTGACTGT
>NW_010394979.1:19569-25014 GCF_000710305.1 Buceros rhinoceros silvestris
GAAACCAGCCTCCAGCCACCACCACCAGTGCTGCTGGGAGCTCTTGGCATGGGCTCTGCCTCTGCCAACCTTGAGCGTGACTCTGTGAGAAGGGAAGGAGGGAAGAGGCTCATGGGGTGTTGCAGTCAAACCACTGCTCAGGGCGTGGGAACAAGGAGCAGGTGAGGCGAGAGCAGCTGATGGCCCAGAGAGAGGGTCCCATCGGGGGCCAGGGCGGGGTGTGGGGGGGGAAATGTGACGGCCTAAATTGGGCGTGCTGGTGGTGATGGCTGGAGCTGGCCTTGTTGGGGGCTGGGGAATGTGCTCTGTACCTCCTCACCAAGGCAATTCAAAAACTCATTACACTGTTCCCAGCTGCCCATGCAGCAGACCTGCCAGAAAGGGACATTTGCAGAGTGCCCAGTGGTGGGCGACCACCTAACACCTTGGGGTAGGTGCTCCTCTAACGTCCTGCTTGGACAGGAGCAGCCCCTTGGATTTGCTGGAGATGTGCACCCAGGCATTGATTGTGCTGCTGAGGGGCTGTGAGAATTCCTCGGGCTGGCTGCTTCACCAGGATCATGGGCAGAGCAGGAGGTGGGAGGAGCAGAACTTACCCAGCTCTGCTCCTGCTCCTGGCATGGTCCCACATGAATCAGCGCTGCTGGGCAGAGAGGCCAAACAGGCTCATGGCATCTCCTTCCCTCCAGCCCCACCGGGCTGGTTCATACACCCTCTTGGAAGAGCAACACTGCCCTGGCCAAGCTGCTGCTCTGGCTGGCGCGTCACTGTGCCGAGTGTCGTGCCCTTGTGCTATGCTGGTGGAAGAGCCACGACAGTCCACGGTGCCAGCAGGACACCCGAAGGTATCCATTTCATTCCCTCTAAAAGGAAAACCAGCTGCACGTGGCCAAGAGTGGCAATGGGTGCCTGAGCGATGGGCAAAGGAAGGGGCAGCATGTGTGGTGAGAAGGCTGTCTCCAGGGGCACCACAAGTGGGCGATGAAGGACCACAAGCACAGCACAGGGGCATATTGGTGCCTCTCCAAACACTCACACAGTCTCCCACTTTCTGGCACCATGGGCTCCCTGAGGCAGAGATAAGTCTTTTATGGGAGGCAAGCCAGCCCAGTTGGGTTGGGTTGGGTTGGGTTGAGTGACCTCTGGAGACCCTTTCCAGCCAACACACATATATGGGCATCACAAAGAGCATTAGGAAACTTGCCTCTCAATTTTTTGGGGCCAAGTAGGGAGACACAGGCTCTGGGGACACTGCTTGGGGAGGTGTGCATGGCTTAACCTCAAGGACCCCAGGGACACAGCCTGTTTCAATGTCTGGCAAGAGCAGGCTGTGATGTTGGTCCATGGGCTGCAAGAAGCACTAAGCTTTTCTCTCTGCTAGCGATGCCTGAAGGCCACCACTCAACACCCACCTCCGTGAGTGCCCGCGACGCAGCTCCCCAAATTTGACCCACACTCCATTTCTCAGGCCTCATTGCTTAGATCTGTGTTTGCACCGAGGACCCTTTATGTGGCCACCACAGAGTGGAACATCTTAAATGGTGCATCAGCACCAGCTGCGAAAGACAGCCTTAAATGTGAGTAAAAACCACACTCCGGGCACTGACACTTGCTCTGTCAATAAGCAACGCCATTCGTGCTCACCGAAGGCAAAATTTTGTCTCAATGCCACTGTCACATCTACAGAGGGTCCAGAGTTAAGAGGCCACACTCATGAGAAGGCAGAAGGAGGCTCAAGGCCCTGAGATGCACCATGAGAAGCAAAGGCCAGCACCCATCACGCGTTGAGTCGGTTGGTTAGAAAGGAATCCACAGTTTGTAAAGATAACCACGGATCTTTTTTATTTAAAAAACCCATGGAAGTAGAAAAGTTTGGCTGAAAATACCAACCATAAAAAAAAGAAGTTAAAAAAACAGCACTTGCACAGGAAATGTTTCAGTTTTGAAGACTTTGTCAATAGTGACAGGGATTTAAATCATAAAACAATCACTGTATAAAAACATATTTATTTAAATTAAATATTTTATGCAAACTCGTATCTACACTCATTCAAAATGCATAGAGTCACGCACACACACACACAAAAAGATGGAACGTATTAGCTTAAAAACCTGTGAATTCGTGGGGTTTGTTTTTTTTTAAAGTATTATTTGCAATTATTATTAATACATGTTTGGGACCAAAACAAGAAAATCATAGTCGCGCTACTAACTAATCATTACCAAGTGCCATACAGTAAACACTAAGATTAATCATGTCCTATAACTGATTTAAAATAAAGCTTTGTCTTTATGGAAAGGAAGAGGACTCGAGCAATACAAAATCCGAGGGGAGGAATAATGGAAGGAATAAATCAATGTACAGCTTTATTACACGCAATAATATGCCGAAGTTAGAAGAGGCATCGGGCACTGTGGCTCAAAATGTGAAGCGTTCGCCTTCAGAGGCTGTTTGGTAAAAAACGTGTCTGCTACATCATCACCTCTTGGCTAAAACCTTCATCCCAGGACCCCTTCCCAGCTCCAGCCACCCCCGTTTTGGGAGCGCTGTTGCTGGGAGGCCAAAGGAAGCCATGGTGGGGGGTGGACGCCGGCCAGATCCTGCCTCTGCAAGCCCTGATCTTACCCTCCTCCAGAATATAGGGGCTGAGTGCCCTTGGGGCTGAAGACCCCTCTGCAGACACCCCCTCCCCCCAACATCCCCAGGGTCCCGTTCCCTCTGGGGATGAAGCCCCCAACTCATGGTGAGGGGACAAGGCAGGTTTAATCGCTGCCGGTGTAGTCAGGCAGGGCAGGGCTGCAGCAATGCTGACACCAGGAGCCGAGAGCGGCTTGCGGACTGTGAGCCCCTTTACCAGAATTGTCCCTTTTCACCCTATCGCTGTCTTTTCCCCTTCCGGGGGGTTTCACCCCTGCCAGGACTTCAGACCTGCTGCCTTCCCAACTCCAAAGCAAAGCCGGGGGTGCCCTGAAACGGGGGGCAGCCTTCTCACGCTCCCAGGAGCATCTCTGCTTTGCAAGAGGGGCTTGGCCAAAGGGCTGTGGCATTGGGAAATGCCCTTCAGCCCTGTTTCGAGCTTTGCACCGCTTGGTGAGCCGACAACCGAAATCCTTTACCTATGCCACTGAGGACACTCCACCGCTGTCGTGGTTCGGACTCGGTCACCCCAATGGGCGGTGAGCGATGTCCCCGGCAAGCAACGCCTCGTAATACTGAGTCGGGTCCTTCCTCGGCCGGTCCAGGCGGCCCCGGCTGGGGTTCTAGGAGACGCTGTAGTTATTGTAGTAGGTGGCCGTGGCATCAGCAAGGACAGAGATGAGGCTGGTCTCAGAGGCATGGGAGCTGCTAGATGCCGGGACGTGTCCATTGACCAAGACCCCACCGTGTTGATCGCTGTGGCCAGGGTTGTTGAGATACTGGTCAAACTCATTGCGGTCCATCTCTCCCAGGAGCTCAGCTTGGCTCAGCTGGTCTAAGGTGTCAAAGCCATGATGGTCAGGCGGTGGGGAGAGCTGGCCCAGGTGGGCATGGAGGCTAGGAGCGTGCAGGGAGGGGAAGGCAGGTGTGTAGTAGCTGGGAGGAGGAGGAGGAAGGGGAGGGCAGCTGGAGGCCGGAGGGATCATGCAGGTGGCCGGCTGTGGCATGGGGCTGAGAGGGTGGTGGTTGCACGGGAGGTTGCTGCCCGCATACTCCGGGGAGTAGGTGGCTCCGGTGAGGTGGGAGTGGTGATGCTCGTCGGGGCAGGGGGAAGAGAAAAAGCTCTGCTCGGGGTCTATGGCATCCAGTGGAGACATCTCTGGGGGGGTGGGCAGCCCATAAGGGTAGGTGTCCACGCTGGTGCTGCTGCTGCTGCCTGGGGCCTCCCGGTATCCCTGGACAGATGGCAGCCCTGGGCGAGGTGGATACTCACTTGGCCCCTCTTTCTCCCCCCGAGCCTGGCTGCAGGTCCGCTTCTCTGGCACTGTGTTTTGGTCCCGTGCGAGGCTGCCCAGCAAAAACCCGGGGTCCACCCGCTTGCAGATCCGCTTGACCTGCTTCTTCCGCCGGGGACGGTATTTGTAGTTGGGGTAATCTTGCATGTGTTTCACCCGCAGCCGCTCGGCCTCCTCCACATAGGGACGCTTCTGCGAGAGGCTCAGAGCCTTCCAGGACTTGCCTGAAACGCAGAACAAAACTGCCCTTAGCACTCGCAGTGGCAGTATCGGGGAAAAGGGGGCTGCCTCTCAAAATGCAGGCACGCAATCCAAGGGCAAGGTAGGGGCTCCCAATATCTGAGCCAGCACATGAAGGACAGAGCCCACAAACACCACAGGAGGATGAGGCGGCAGTGGAAGGATGAAGAAGCTGGGGATTGAACTCACTGTAGGTCCTCCAGCTCCCCCTAACGCAAGTCCCCAAACAGGGTGGGTTCAGGATTAGCTGAGCCCCACTGCAAATAAATCAGGGCAAACCAACTCCTCCAGCTCCATGGTCTGATCTTGCAAAGCCCCTCTGGGATGGAGAGCCCAGCGGGGGATGATCGAGGCCATGCCTGGCTGAGCAGGGGGTCAGGATGGGGTGTTCCCTGGATGTGTCCCAGCCTGTGCCCTGCCAGGACTTGCACTGGGGTGTGCAGAGACCCAGGCATTATGACCTCGCTGCTCTTCGTTTGAGATACACAAAATGTCCTCAAGACATCGCACAGAGAAGCAGCATTGGGGCAGTGGGGCTGTATGCCACAGCGAGGCTCCCCCAGAGTGTTCCTCAGGGTAGGGGGAGGGAGAAATGAGGGTCCAGATCCGAGTGTTTGATGCCCTCCCATTGCCAAATAGACAGCAGAAATAACACGAACAAGCTGAGATGCTGCATGGCAAAGCAGCAACGAGAAAACTCAAACCACCAAAGAAAACACTGCAAAACCGTCCAGGGAAACACAAACTTTGGGGAAGAGGCTGGACAGCAAAGCTGTGTTGCAATTTGGGCAGCTCTTTCTCAGGCTGTCTGGTCTGGTTATTTCTGTTTGCGTTCTCGGTTTCACATGAAAAAGGGGGATTGGGAGACGCGGGAAATAGTGGATGGGGTGTGGGAAGGTGCATTCTAAATGGGTTGTGAACCCCAAAATAAACGACAGAAACACACCCCACGCCCCAGCCATGCAATACTGGGTGACTTTGGGGACAAAGTGGGACATAAACGACAAGCCAGAAAAATTTGGGGGTCCCTCCCTGCCCAGTGTCCAGGGATTCCCGGCACTGGCAGCACGAGGGGTTGGCACCCCAGCAGGGTTTGCACCCAAGGGGCGGCAGGGTGGCTGCGTGCACCCAGAGCGCGGGTGACCGCCGGGGTTTGCACCCTGCGGGGTGGGTTCCTGGGACGCGGAATCCCCTCAGGGCTTTGCAGCCCGCAAGGCAGCCCGCCGGTTGTTGCCCCGGGCTGGGTGCCGGACCCGGGCGGGCTTTGCACCC
>NW_010394980.1:0-738 GCF_000710305.1 Buceros rhinoceros silvestris
GGGGGGAGCGGGGCGGGGCAAGGAAAAGTACAAATACTCTCATGCTGCTTCGTGAATTTGTGGAGGAGGACTTTTCATATTTATTATTATTTACCTCAGTCTGTGCAGGGCTATAAAGTCCAGTAAACTCGCTCTTAATCAATGCTTTATATATCAGTACTGCTCTGCGCCTTACAGTGGGGGAAAAGAAAAATTGGTAAAAGGTTTCATAACAAAGAATACAATTTCTCTGACAACTGAACTATGAAATACTTTGATTTCCACTTAACAAACTCTTCTTCTATTTTGGCACTTTTGGTATTTGAGTAACAGAAAACTTTTATTTTTCCCCTTGCTTCTTTCCCCAAATGGAAGGAGGCAGCAGACCGCGGAGCAGCAGCGTCTTCGGAGACGGCGCAGCAGTGGGAAGGCAAGACAGTGAATGATTGCCACCAAGCGGGAAAATCCAAAACTACAGCGTGTGCCGCTGGATTGGTTCTTTCTCTGTGCAACCTTGCCCAGGGAAAACGTCAGTCGATATTCAAAGTAGCTCTCTAACTATCACCTGCATTAAATTTTACTTAATTATCTCCCTAAGCAGAATTTACCTTGTATTTATTCTGCCTCAATAGTGAGTTTTGATTTTCAAACAATTATAGAGAAATCATTCAGTGAGCACAGTTAAAGCCTGCACATGTCTGTCTTCCATTTAAAGACCATTACCCCCTGACCACTGTTTCGTATGCCTGAAAGCGACAT
>NW_010394980.1:869-4115 GCF_000710305.1 Buceros rhinoceros silvestris
AGAATAATCTCTTCAGGAGGAAGAGAGGGGACCATCTCACTTTTTTTTTTTTTATTTGCACGATGCTCAAAATATTACATAAAACTACCTGCAATATAAAACAGTGGTGAATGTTTCTAATTCACCCAAAAGGTGTGATAAAATAGTCATGTTAGAAAATCCTGTCCATTTTTTTAAAGGTATATTCTGGTTTATATAGAGAACATGTGGTTTCTAGTTCTGTAACTGCTTCCTGTGACACTGGATACCACTTCATCTTTCGAGATTGCTTTGCTTACAGGTACATTCTCTCTATGACATAAAAACTGTGTTTCTACTTACAGGTACCTGCACCTGTTTGGTGAAAAGCATAATAAATAAAAGTTGGTATGTGGAATAGTTCAGAATATCATTGGGATATCCTAAAGCAGCTGAGAACATTCGGACTTAACACCATGTGTTCATCAGGTTTGAGCAGCTCGAGAGCCTGGGTTCACGTCTGTGCTCTAAATCAGGAAAAGCACTTTTTTCAGCCTGAGTTTTCCATAACGCAGTGAGTCTTATTTTATCCTAATTTCATTTTTACAGTAGTATCACTCATTGATGGGAGGGTATAACTGGTGTATTTTGGTTCCTGATAGCACTAACTCACTCGGGAAATAGGAACATTGGTTTTGTATGGCCATGGGTACAAGATGAATACAAGTACAACCAAACCATTGCAGAGCTGCTCCAAACACTTCAATAAGTAATGGAAAGTGGAGCAATGATGAGTTAGCATCTCTGTATCTATCTGGACATAACTTTCTCTGACTCACTCAGGTATTCATGAAAACTTAAATTTCCTAACTATTTCAGATCAGCAGGATATCCTTGAGAGCCATCAAAAAGCCTAGTGTGGAATTTAGCTGCAGCTGTCCATGCAACTACTTTATTTTGCTTGGCCTTGTACCTTAGATCAAGAAACATACACAAAGCACCATGTCTGCACGCTAATGGTAGAGACCTGTGCGCTCCGTGATGCCCATTACGAGTCTCATTCAGTTCCTAAATCTGAGTGTCATACTTCTGTGGTTTTTTGTTACTCAGCAACATCAAAACCTGAAAGTATTCCCGTGGGTTAGCCTGCTTCTTGGGAGCTTGCCTCTGAGTTTTACACAGGACTTTGATCTGCTAATCCAAAGTCCTCACAACAATTCAGCCCTTAATAATAGGCAACTGAGTAATTTCTAGTGTATTACAGGAAAAAAAAAAAGGCAATCCAGTAGTATCTGTGGACTGCTACCCAGAATTGCTCAACTGAAATGGCACTGGTTCACACCGAATTTCACAGAGGATATAAGGAAATATTCACAGATCCGTCAAATTCTGACAGGGACTGAACTAATCTTCTGATACAGGACTTGTCAATGAAAGCACCTGGAATGTCTAAATCTTTGCAGAGAAACCTGAAAACTGCAATTAGGTGTCTACAGTCTGTTGTGTAGCTCACATTTACTGCCAAACCCTGTAAAATAACTTTATATAGAGTACTGTTTATAAAGGATGTAGAGTGGTTAAATCAGGATAAAATCAGGATAAAAGCTCTGGGGAATGGTATTTGAAGACTCTCTATGGAAAACGCTCTCAGAGAGTTCAGGTTTAAATGTGCACTTTTTGAGAGACCAGTGAGACTTCCTAATGTTTCAGAGTTACTGGTGAAATAAAAAGGATTATGTTGAGTTGAGGAAACGTGTTTTGTTCTTTTACTGTTCTTTCTTACTAGGTCGTTAGAGTTGTTAGGCCCCAGGTTTTTTAACCAGCTGGGTTAGAATTGTAACTTGGTTTAGAAAGTTCTAAAAAAGTCTCAAAGGAAAAGATATCAGTTTGTATATTAGTAGATTAATACTAAAAAACATAGTAAGACATAAGAAGAATCAATTTTAAGTCTGTTGGCAATCCCTTCCTTGTATGCATCAAAATATAGCACACAAGTCAGTGTAAACCACCTATTGTCTAACAAAAAGGCTTCTACAAACACAGAGGGAAATGAAGACAATGTAAATTAATGAAATGATGACAAAAATTCAGGTACCAATTCCCTTTCTTCCACATTCAAGTCTGTATTTCTCCCCACCATTTCCCAGCTGGCACTAGCCAAATGCCAAACCTAAACCATACCAAACGAATTAATGTAACAAAGGTATAAATATGCTCAGACAAAAAGATCTAACATGTGACTGTTTTGTGTGATGTTCTTTTAATTAGCTATATTCTAATAAGCCTGTTTTAATTTCATAAGCCTGAGAATCCATTTCACTTTGATGAATTCTCCTCCCCCTAAGTAAATAACTATTTAACTGTGACTAATGAAAAAGCAAGTCAGATTGTATATTGGTTTTATCAGCAGTAATAATTAATTAATCAAAGGTTCGGTTTAAGTTGGTTGAGTATTGTTATTATGAAAAAATAAGTAATTAGCCCACAGTTAGCTTTCATTTCCAATTTCCATATGCTCAGTGAACATACTCACATACATACAGAAGACTGCTTTTCTTTTCATGATAAAAACTCCTTGCAAATTATTCATATTTTTGTCTTTTACTTATTTTCAAGCATTTAGAAAGGTTTATGGCAGTTAAATTAAACAAACTAAAAAAGACATAATGGAGAAAATCATAACTGGAGTTAATGCTGTACAAGTATACAGTAATAATAGTAGCTTATGACACCATATTTAAGACTACAAAGTGGTATCATTATGATAGAGAAAAATGCTTAAATTTGTCATGTTTTGTTGATCCATATGTAGTAGGGATCTTAGAGTGTTTTTCCTTCTAAATTTTCCATTCACCAAATAGGTTTAAAATGTCACAGACTATTTTCTATTACAACAATTTAAAATAGTGGGACATAGTACGAAAAGTATTTTATTTTAAACACACAATTTATTGAAAGTATTTGGACCCGTATTCCCCATGTCTATATCCAAGGCCAGGTAAAAGAACAAGGAAGATACTGAAGGAGCAGGTGATCTGCAAATTCATAGGAAAAGCATAATAAACTCTTTTTAACATTGTACTGTAGGAATCAGAAGGGTCTGAACATAAGTTTAACCTTAGGACTTCTCTCTTCCTAATGTTTAAAATATTATGCAAGTTAGAAAAAGGTATCGATAAGAGTTTCATCCTATCCTGTTCTAGAAATTTCGGATCATTTTAGTCTGTATTCCTCCCACATGGGCGGGAGAGTTAAGGTCCTGCTTGAGAGGGTCAAGTCCACTGAAGT
>NW_010394980.1:4214-6164 GCF_000710305.1 Buceros rhinoceros silvestris
AGCAGGTTCCCAGCACTCAGGTTCTTGAGCCTTGAAGACGTGGGCACAGGGCCAGGGTGATGCACGCAGTGATGCCTTGTGCTGAGTCCCCTAGTATGGGCAGTGCTGTGCTGGTGCTGCACCAACGCCAGGCCAGCACCCCTGGGTACGACCACATGGCTCGAAGAGCCTTGCATGAAGGCAATTCCCTGAGAGCCAGGTGCAGGATTTTTCCCGTTTTGAGGGATTAAATGCCCCAAGACATGAAATGGAGTGACACACGCCTCTCAGGCAGGCATCTCTCCGACCCTGATTTCACACATCATGTCTCACTGCAAAGCGAGCAGTGCAGTCCACATATACTCAACATTCTAAGTGCAGCAGGACTGCCTCTCGCACCATACCCACCACTGTACTGCAACACTTTTACTTTGCATTTTCCAGGAAACTGATCGAACTCTGAACTAATCCCTGCTCTTGCACAGAGGCCAGAGTCTTACTTGCCCTTTTACAACCCAGTCGTTTCTGTGCCTCCAGGAACTCAGTGGGAGCTGCTGACTCCACAGAGCTATCAGTGGTATTTTGCTTCATGCAACGCAGCAGTTCATACCTCCTACTGACTTAGGAATTGTACTACTACTTTCTTCCACGCTTGAATGTAGCTGTGGTTTGTTCTGTACTCACAAAGCAACTATAGCAGATTTATGTATAAAATTATATTCAAACACTGAACTAAAAATAAACCTTGCTCAGAAAAGCAGTTCTTTTATTCTCATTATGGAGATGATCATGCTGGTTTGCATTTTGTAGTGTGATTTTCAAAGACTTGCACGGTCTGCTTTACAAATATTGGATTTTTTCTGAGACCACTTACCAGCCTGTAAAATTTATGGGAAAAAAGACATAAAAAAAGATTGGAAGAAAAAGTTAAAGAAAAACTTAGAAATAAAATAGAAGTCTTCCCTTCTCCAGCATTATTTTAATAATTTTTTCCTTCTTTATTTCCAAGTGGTCTCTTGCATTAAGGCATTTCAAAGGCACTCAGTTATGCAGCCCTATTGTAACTCTGCAAAAGTCCTCACTTACAACTTCCCGTTATTGGCAGATACAAACTATTTATATTGGATAAAACTAACTACAAAATGCCAGCATCAGCCAACATCTAACGCTGATGGCAGTTTTCAAATAGGCAACAACTACTTTTCCACACTGTCAGTGCATTTTCCTGTTGGTTTTGGTTTTTTGGTGGTTTTTTTTTTTTTTTTTTTTGAAACATAAAAAGAATAGCCTCTCTAATCCACTTCTAAAGTCCCTTTCAGTTCCTCATTAAAAATTACACCAGTGAGAAAGAATGCAACGGTGGAGAGATTGTATCCCACACAATTTAGGCAAACCAAGAAAATGTCTTGCCTGGAGATTTATTGTTGAGTGCATTGAAGAATAAATGCGTCTCTGAAAAATGCTAGGAAGCACTCTCATGATTAATAGCGTCCGCAGATGAAAAAACCAGCCTTTCACCCAAAAGATCTTTACCACATTCAGACGTGATGGTGCATGAATAAATGCTGTGATGGAAATTTCAGTACAGTGTAAGTGGGTTGTCTGAAAAAAAGAATTAAAAATTAACTTTCTATCATTGTATTTGGACAAAAATGATCACAAACGGGGACACAGCCCCGTGCCTGAAAGCCAAACTTGTGTCACGTAACAATAAAAGGAAAACAAAGCATTTCCCAAATCGTGTTTTGCATGGGAAGCGATTAGCAAAGTGGATAAAAATGAGTAGCAATGCCACCTGAAAATTCACCGTCCCCATTCTAACCACGAACGCCTCAGGTAGGCTGGAAAAAAATCAGCCTTTTAATCTAATTTTCAGCAAGCGCTACCGAACTCTGGTTAGTTGAAGACGGTGCCTCAACGCCCCGGCACTTCCCAGCGGCCACGCCGGCCGTGCAGACCCGCCACCACAGC
>NW_010394981.1:0-52288 GCF_000710305.1 Buceros rhinoceros silvestris
GGCGGTAACGTGTGTTAATCTTGCATCTCTGTTCTGCCGACTTCAAGTGCTCTAGAAGATTCATCTGCCATCGCGAGGTAGGTGAATGCTGTTCTTGCTTCCCAGGTCGGAAAAGTGAGGTGAAAAAAGCAACTCACCATTTCATCGTGTTGTGGATTATTGGTAGAAACCAGGCAAGAACTGCAAAGCTGCCTGCTGGGTTCACCTGAATCTATTAATCTTTTAAGTTACTAGTAACCACATAGATACTAAAGCACGTGCAAACAGAAATTCAGATCCGGTTTGAATATTTGTGGCTTACCTTTGTCAGTGGGATCTCAATTTGACTGTTAACTTCCACTTCTGGAAGAACCACTTCAGAGGGCAGGCAGTTTCTTTAAGAAAAGCTGCGTAAAATAACTGTGCAAGTCTGGGTCAGACAAAATGAGCTGTTTTTCCTTAGTTTGCCTGATGAGAGACCATCAGGCTTTTTCCTCAAAGGATGATCCTTTCAGAACTGCTTAGCTTTGTCCCTGAGCCAAGGCAGGTGGTATCCTGTATGGTGCTCTGTGGTGTTTCACTGTGTTGGCTGCTATCAGCTGGGCAATGTTTTCCTTTTTTTTTTTTTCCTCCCAAGGAACATTGACGCTTTCTCCTTGCTTTATCATGTGGTACCTAAATACTTGTAAAACCATCTCACTTTTTGTCCTCAGAGCTTAAAACTCCTCTCTGCAGTCATTACTACAAAATGTCTACGATGTGACCACTGAGTGTGCAAGAATTGTTTTCTGTTGACTGGTGTCTTTATGCTGTTTGGCTTCCTCTTGTTCACAATCTATTTAGCTTGTAAACCCTTTTGAGGTGCAGTTATTTCTCCCCTACAGCACTTCGCACAATATTGACATGTCTGTCAACTATTGTTACAGTTCAAATCAATATAAAAAAAATTACACAGGAACTGCAACCCGCGATATATTCTGTTTCTTGTCTGTCGGTGTTTCCCAACTGAAAGAGATGGAATTTAGGGAGTGAATGATGCTGCCGGGGTCCATTTAGACATCTTAGTTCTATGAGACACGAGTGTGATGCCAGAGTAGACTTCAAGTACAAGCACTCAGTGTATGATTTAGAAAGGAAAGTGCAGTTCCCACATCTTTGTAAGTGGAACTGTTAACATCTTGCTGCTCAGCTATTGGGGTTTACTTGTCTGTTCAGGTGGAAAATGAAATCAAGTGTGCACCAAAAGTGTTCTTGGAATAAGTATTTTTTAGGTCTGATCAACCTTAAGGAAAAAAATCATACTGGGGCTGGTGTCTCCTGCTGTCTCAGATGTATATACGGCACTTGGCCCACTCAAGCTGTGGTTTATCGATATAAAAAGTCATCAGTACTTCCACAAATCTGTGAGATTACAGCTCTTTCCGGCTCCTGTTCAGTGATGTGCTGCCCTAACTCTGGACACAGTTGTGTTGTGAACTCATCCAGCTTAAACAAATCAAACCCCTACACTACTGGAGTTATTCTTTGTCTGTGGCGCTTCTTGGCTCCAAGTCAAAATGCTGGCATACTGTGCTGGTCTTCCCGGGGGAGGGAATATAGAAAACCATAAAGGAAAGGGTGGTAGGGAAGTTTTATGCTGGTAATCTCAGCCTGTCAGCTCGCAGATGTGATGCTGATTTCCCAGGAATTTGTTTCTGGAAATTGTTAGAGTGTAGAATGGAGAGAACAGGTCAAATTTTACCTTGAAATCAATCTGGCAGGATTCTTGGGGAACATGTGAGTTTTAAGAATGGAAGATTTTAAAAAAACCCAGTAACACCCCACCTGCCCCCAGGTTTATAGGCAGATGATTCATCTGATAATCCCCTGCTGTATTCTCGTGCCGTTTGCGTAGTGTGATAGAACAGTGTATTTCAGTGTGCCGGCTCCCTTCCACTGAGCGCGATGGAATCGTCTATCGCAGTCAAGGCTGATACTGGTGTGGAGGGGAGGAGGGCTTGAGATTGCCTGTGGACGTTCAGCCACCCTACCTGTTAGCAGCTTTTCATGCAGTTACGTCATGAATGGTTGGGATGTGTCATAACTGATGTGCACAGCTGTGTTTCAGTGAAGGTTTTTTGGTTCATCAGGACGCTTTCTTCCTCAGCAAGCTACAAGGCACAGGGGCAGAGGGACTGACGTTTCTGATTGTCTGGTAGAGAACTGGAGCTGCTCCCTGGCTAGGTTCCTGCTGGTCAAAGGAACTGAAGAGCGAGGGAGGGGTTGCACTCCCAAATGGTTTATGGAGCAGCAGTGTACTGCAAGGTGGGAGGGGAGAAATAAGCGGGTTGAAAGATGTTAAAGCTGAGGGAAAATGTTAATTCTTATGGGCTAATAGAGTGGAATTCCCTCCTAGCAAGTGGTTCATGGCTTTCAAAGGGAGGAGATGTCTGCACGAGTAAGCCCTTAGCACTGGGAAAATTCTCAAAGAGGTCATTATCGTGTTCCCTCTGTCCTTCACTCTAATTAGAAAATAGAATTACTGCATTTTTTGGCGAAATTGAAGATTTTGTGACATGTAGTTTGGGACAATTTGGGATACTGACAATTTGTTTAGAGGGAAGAATAGTAATCACTTATTTTAAGGTCTTTAATATTTGAATGTTTTTATTTGCGCAATAATTATTTGTATATAACTTTTATTATTTGTAGAGGCCTTGCTGAATGTTAGTTCTTTGAGAAATAGAAACTTTTGTTATGCCATTCACCACGTGATGAGAGAAGAAGCATTTAAATTTCAGGTTTTCAGACCCTGTTCTGTGTTTCGAGACTACAACATAAAATATTCAACATAATGTAAAAATACAGGGTTTATATGGCTGAGAAGAAATCGTTCACTATGTTGGGGCTCTTCATGTGCCACCTTTCCCCTTTTCTGTAAGAACAGAAGATGGGATGGAGTAGGGATGGCTGCAGCCCTACCTCAGCACCCCGTGGGCTCTTGGTGTTCGGAGGAGCTCAGACAATGGAAGCAGATTGATCTCTAATTACTGATTAGGGAAGACAGTTATTTTTTCTGGTTTCCATTTTCCCTGTTAAATTGAATGCATGTTTAGAGGCAAAACCTAGAGGATAGGATGGCAAGGGAAAATGGCAGAAAACATCTTAAATGTTTAAAATTTTAAAATCTTGTTTACATGTTTAAATGGTACTTCTGTGTGATGGTCTCAAGTATTTGATGGAAGCGGATAACAGATGCTACTTCTCCAGAAAGTTCACTTTTCTGACAGAACTTCATCTGGTGCTCCTTCTCTGGTACATGAGATTAAAAAGTACAAACTGGAGTTGCTGGTTTTGAATTAGTCAATGAAGATGGCCTGAAACTTCTCTGGGAGTTGCAAATATCCATGTATACTGCAGCTGGAGTCTGAAGAAGCTGGCTGAAAGCAGCAATCTTTTGGCACCAACAGAGTCTCAGTGTTGTAGATAACCGTGCGAATAAAGGGGACTTGCATTGTCAATGTCTGATGCTGACAGCTATTCAGAACACGTATTTAGGTCCAAGTTTATGTCATGGAAAGGATACAAAGAGAGGAGAATAAGACAAAGTATCAAGGCAGTGGTGACCAAGAGAGAGCATTTGCTGAGCTTATTTCAGTGCCAAGCCTGTCTGAGTGTTGCCAGAGAAATTTGTTCTTTCCTTTTCCTGCTTTCTGTCAGCATCTTAACTGAAATCACATTGGACAACATAGCAGGTATCAGAAAATGATCTCTTATTCATCTCTGGGTTGTTCTTTCTGTCCAACTCCAGCAGAGAACCTTTACCAGATTGGGTGAAGAGTACCTTAGAGCTCACAGCATGGTAGTCTATACCAGTATAACTTGGCCAGCTTGGACATCATGACCATCATAGTTCTTCTAGGAACAGGTTATGGAACAGTGCAGCAGTCAGGGAAGGTGCAGTCTGTCTTTGACATCAGTAAGTAGAAATCCTGAATGGTGGAATGAGTTTGAGAAGAAGAAAAAACAGCTACTGTTCTCTCCCTTCTGGTCTTCTGCTTCTCTTATTAAAACTGTACCACTCTGGTAATTCTAACCAAAGGGCAGTGGTGCAGGCCAGATGGAACTTGGAAACATCTCCATTGGTTTTAGCTCACAATTTGATATAAATCTATTTCCTGTTCTTTTATTGGGCAATAATTTTCCTGATAGGAGAGGGTACTATCACTCCTTTTTGAACTTGTACAGAAATGGAAGAAAGAGCTGAAAACGCTATCAGCAAGGCAAATGGTTTCCATTTGAGCCCATAGATAGGGGCACAGCCTTTGTGCTAATATTCTCTGTTCCTGGCATCTGCGGCAGTTGTGGTATTTCTAAAGACTTGATGCTTGATCCTAGAATAATTTAGATGGGCAGAAACCTGTGGAAGTAATCTGATACAACCTCCGGCTGAAAGCAGATCCTACTAGATCTGTTTGCTCAGGACCATGTCCAGCTGAGTTTTGAATGACTCCAGGAATGGAGATTCTGTAGTCTCTCTGGGGAAACCTGTTCCAGCATTGCACAACTGTGAGAAAATTGTAATATGTAATGGTGATTTCCCATCTTGCACCTTGTGTTCATTGCCCTGTGTCTTCTCTCTGTGTACCTCCAAGTGTTCAATTTCATCATCTCTATGCGTTTCTACTACATAGCTGAAGACAGCAAGAAAATTCATCCTCCCCTTAGCCATTTCCACGTGAGGCTGAACAATCCCATTTCTTCAGTTTCCACTCATACATCATACGCTCCATCTTGGAAGTCTTCCTCTGGACTTACTCTGGTATGTTAATGTCTGTCTTTACTGGGATCCCCAAACTGGACACGGGTTGATGAATAGAGGAAAATAGTTGCTCCTTGATCTCTTGTTGCTAATACAGGGCAGCATATTGCGAATGTGACTGCCACAGTGACACACGGATGGTGATGCCTTGAGTGAGGGGTTTGTAATACAGCCTGTGTCTTCAAGGCTGTAGGTGTAATGTAGCTCAAGGGCTGCACTGAAACGGAAGTAATACAGCTAGCCTGTTTAAAACAGAAATCCTTTCTTGCTCTCCTTTGATGCTGTGTGGAAACATCATGTGATAAAAGGCTGGCAGTTTTTGCAGGTTGTGGTAGATGCTGTCTCTTACTTCTTCCTAGGAAGTTGTTCTCGTGCATCTCTTTATCATCAGTGAATAAAACTTGTCTGTCCCTTTATTTCATAATTTCTACATGGAAACGTCTCTGCTGGGCATTCGTGGTAGTTGTTTAGAAGCTGTTTTCAGCTGTATTCCTTTATTAATGTTCTCCTGTTACTAAATACTTAGTTTGGAGGCAGGAGTAGTTTCGTTAGCTGCAGTGGTCTTGGTCTTGCTCGTGTTACTGTTTTTCACTTCAGTTCCACAAATTACAACCACATCCTTTAACAGAAAAATTTTAGTCAACTTCCTGGTGAGTGGAGTCGTTGCTTTTTTTTTTTCCTGTGCAGAGTAGTACGAGGCTTACACAGTCTTCTGCTTGATCATCAATTTCCAGTGTGCAACAGTTCCTTGGCACGTTGACTAAGGCTTGAGCTCATTATGAACTCGGGCAGTTTCAAAGATAAGTCTTCTGCTGTATTCTGGGAGGTTGTTAAGGGTCAAGGGCCAAGGTAACCACCCCTCGAATTCCTTAATGTTTTCCATCTGCCTTGTTAGAGGCAGAAGGAGTTTTAAGGGGAAAAGAAGAAATTCACACCTCAGTTTTGCGTTATGGAAAGTGAAACAAACTTTTAATAAATAATAGAACCACACAATTATACACTATTTTATATATATATAGGCACAAACCGAGAAAGGAGAAAAAGGGGAAAAAAAAACAAAGAAGAGAGGATTCGGATAACCATAGTTCTTAACAGTCTGTTCTTTTCAAGGTCAGTGCTCTGGGCAGGCATCCAACGACAAGGTGGGAGTGGAGGCTGTTGCCGCTCTCAGCCCGGAGCAGAATTCCTCTCGCGGCGAGGAAGAGAGGGGGTGGGGGAAAAGCCCCCGCGAGCAGCCGATCAGCTAGAGAACTCCCTTCACGAAACAACAGGAGGGAGTTCGAGTATTTCACCCACTGTTCATACGAGACTCACGGCAGGAACGGCTCAAAGTTTATGATTCCTCAGGCGATCCGGATGATGCAGCCGTCAGGTTACAGCCTGGTCTTGGCCTGGTCTCTTGCTGGCAGAGTTACAGGAGTGCTGACTTCGTGCCTGGTCTCTTGCTGGCAGAGTTACAGGAGTGCTGCCTTCGTGCCGCTGCCCGGAAGCCAAGAGGAGGTCACTCCCCCTGCCTGCTGCTTTTAAAGGCTCCCAACGTAATGTTACGTTCACCTGACTCTCTTAACCAGTTAAATGCGGAATTATTGTACTGCATGGAATAATTCTATTTGTCCATTTCCCAAAACGAGGAAGCTTCAGCTCAAACCAGGACAGAGGTGCAAAGATTTTTCCATGATGTTGGCCCAGCACAGTCCTTCCTAGCACCTGATGCTGAATAATTTATTGCAGTTCAGTCATTCATGACTGTCTTTCACTTTACCAACAGAGAAGCTTTGGCTAAACATGCATGTTTCTTTCTGAATCAGTTGATTTGCATCTTTATTTGATAGTTTTCCTAAAGCCTTTGGGTATACTTAGTTATTAGCCAGGGAACTTGCCTGTGTAAGAGTTCATGGGGTGTTCATTTTGTGATGTTGCTCTTAGAAAAGAGAAAAAACCACAGGCACTTATGGTGTGCAGTGAACTCCCAAGGACAAAGTAATTATGAGACCTCATGTGAAATGAGTTTTCACTTAAGCCAGCCAGTTATTTCAATGTATTCTTGGCATCTGTTGAGGAGGAGAGACAGTATGCCCTGGAAATGTTTATCTGAACTATGATGCTTTAACCGTTTCCAAGTCTTGTCTGTGGTGAGAGAGAGCTTATCTACTGGCTTTTCATTAATAAGACTGTTTCTGTGAGTTACTATCTCTACTTGCTTTTCTACAGCTCTTAGCCTGGTTTGGATAATGTTTTGTGAACAAATCACACGATGATATTGTGGGGAGCAGCGTGCAGTGATTGTGCATCATGTGGGATCCAGTGCTAGATTCTTGTGAATACAGTGCAGAGATGGGTTTCAGGACTCTCAGACAGAGAAGATGCTTTTTTTTGCAAAGTAACCCCAGTAGGACCTCCAGGACTCCCGTTCTTGGCAGGCCCCGGCCACACCATGCCTGGGTCTGTGATGTCCGGAGGTAGAGCAGCGACTCTTTCACAGGCACCCCCTTGCCGTGGGGAAGGAGCTTGCGTGCCCTTGTGAGGTTGAGAGCTGTGCTGGTGGTGGCATGTGCCTCCGGTGGGGTCTCCCCAGCCAGACAGGTCTCAGCTGAAGGGTCAGACAAAGTGTGTCCACGGGCAGGATGGGCTCACTAGCCTTCGGGCAGCCATCCTAGGAGAAGGACAACTCTGACTCCAAACCCGGGCAGATGGAGCTCGTTTAGCCTTGTAAGGCTCCATCTAAGAGAAGGATACTCTAATCAAACCTACGACCCGAGGACTTCGCTGTCACTGTCCAAGCTCGCTAGGCCCTGGCAGATGAACCTCAGGTGTAAAGGGTGGAGCCAGTTCTGTGCACGCTGGTGCCTCACCTGAAAAATCCACCGCGCAGGCCTGAAGGGTGCACTCATCGCTTGCAGTGAGCGCGGGAAAAGCCCTTCCCAGATCTTCGTTCACAAAGCCAAGCCATGATGATGATCCCCAGTAGTCACTTAACTTTATTAAATTTGCAGTTGTCCTTCTTTACCTTCACTTTATTGTGCAGGTATTCTTTTTAAATTTCATTTGTGATGATACTTGGAATACAGAATTTACAGATACTACAGTTTTTTATTTTTCTCAGTAAATGAACTTGTTAAAATTCTGGAAGAACTGGCAAGGCTTAGGCTTAAAATATCACTGTAAAACTGTTGTTGATGTCCCAAGTTGACCTCCCTAGAACATTCTTCATTGAAAAAATATCTTAATGACATTTAATTAAGTATTTTAAAATTAGAGTTGAAATTTTACTAATAGTAGAAATTTGATTGAATTGGCCTTGAGTAGAGGGGGAAAACCAGACGAAATAAGTTGTACTGTTGGTGGTTACAGCAATGCTGACTGAAATTTCTGTAGGATGCTGTTTCAGAATTAGCTATTGAATTATTTCTGACTTGCTATGTAATTAACTAATAGCCTGAGATTGGAGGAAAAGAATAGTATCCATATAGATACCATTCTAACAGTTAGAATACTATTCTAACAGTTAGATGTGTTAGAAATTGTATTGAACATTTTATTATTTATCATACTTAAAAATATTGCTAGAGAAGGATTATTTTTTCTTCACTCATAAATGGAGACTTCATCAATGAGCTTTCCTCTTTCACTGGTTCTAGTAAACTGACATTTATTAAGTTCCTCAGGCTTGCAGTCAGAGGACTCATCAATTCAGCACGTCCTTTGTGGTGGTGAGAATACAGAGATTTGTCTGGAGTGTGGAAGAAACACCACCACTAAACCCACTTTTGAATCTTCTCTGTTGTAGCTGATACAGGTTTGTCCATCTGCACGATATGAATGATCCCTGTTAGTCTCCAGAAACATCGTCAGGTTTTGGTATTTTCAGTAGAGAGGTGATCTCTATCTTTCTAATACATTTTCTTTGCAAGGAGGTAATACATATGCAGACTCAAATGCAGTCTCACCATCCCTATAAAGTAAGTTTGAATTTATTGTTAAATTGCAGATAGTGCAAAAATTATATTAAATGTTCAACAACAAATCAAGTAAGAAATATGTTTCAAGGAATACAATATTTTTCTTCTTTTCCTGGTTGTTGTGTAAAAAACAAGTTCTTATTAACTACAAATGTGTAAATGGAAGTTGAACACTTCCTGCAGGGTTTATCTCTGTTGGCTGTAAATTTCAGGCTGTGAATAGGAACCAGTTTAGAGCAGTATTCCATTACTTTGGGTATCGTCCTTAACTGCAAAGTTGTTTAGTGAATCCATTCTACAGACTGAAGTCCCTGCCCTGTAGTTGTGGAAAATATTTATAGCTCCTAGAATTGTGACTGTGATGTTTTAGGAGCAATCTTCAACTGAGCCCTACTTACTGTATGTTTAGTTTGTAGCATTTAATCTTTAACACTTATGTGTTAATTTGCCATGCATGAACTCTGCCAACAGCGTATTTATAACTCTAGTATTGCTGAGAATCATATCACGTAACCTTGAGATGGGAAGGGGTCGTGAGGGACTTGTTCTAGAAATGTCCCCATGAGATGATTCCCCATTTACAATTACTAGTGGAGAACTTTCCATTAACCCGTTTGAATCCTTGTTGATTATTATGCAGTGCGTGGAAAGTGCTTTTCAGAAGTCCTGAGAAAGCAGGGGTTGCCTAGCTGGTGAGTAACTGTAGGGGCAAAGGGGCAACGGTCGTTTGGCAAGACCTGTTTTCTGTAAAGCTGAATTTGAATTTGGCACTGTCCCTGCATTCTCTGTGGAGTATCTCCTAGCTGAGCTTTTCAGTACTTTGTTTTCCACTCTGAAGATCAGTGTATAATGTTGCTCCAGCTGCTGTGATGATCATCTTCTCACTTCTTAAATATTGGGGGGCGTTAACTCTTTTTCGTAATTGCTTTGAGTGTTCTCAAGATAAGGCCTTTTTCTTGTGTGTTTTTTGGGGGTTTTTTGTATGATAAAAGATGTATTTTTAAATTAAATTTGATCTGCAAGTCTGGTCATCTATCGTAATTTGTAATCTAACTAATGCTTTTCTGACTGTATTGTTAAAATAATCACAGTTACAACTTCCTACTGTTACTCAGTAGGAACAGCTATTCAGCATGTTAGGCGTTGATCCAGTTTTAACTTCAGTTGTTTTGATTGCTTCGAAGTGCGTGGCACATTGTTTTGGTTTGTGGTGCACTTCTCATTTGCTTACCTTGTAAGCTGTGTGACAGTCTGGATTCTATATGTTTCTTGAATCAGAAGTGCTGTTTCTTACTTATTATGGACCACGCACAGTTCCTGTGAACAAAACTAGTTCTAGGTGTTGGATTGGTTTCTTTGGTTAAAGGTGCAATTTTGCCCCCCTGGTTTGTGCATTGCCTTGCATTGTAACAGGAGAGATTGTTGGTGCAAAGGCAGAAAGACAATGGTGGAAGAAGATCACAGAGTAGTTGACATTGGACAGGACCTCTGGAGGTCATCTGGTCCAGCCTCCCCCGCTCAAGCAGGGCCGCATACAGCCAGTTGCCCAGGAATGCGTCCAGATGGCTTAAAAATATCTCTGAGGACAGAGACTCCACAACCTGCATGGGCAACCTGTGCATGTGTTCGGTCACCCTCACAGTGAAAAAGTGTTTCCTCATGTTCAGAGGGAACTTCCTGCGTTTTGGTGTTTGCCCATTGCCTCTGGTCCTATCACCAGACACCACTGACAAGAGCCTGGCTCTGTCGGCTTTGTGCCTTCCTTTCATATACGTACATACATACACACTCACCCTTTATATACCTTAATATGAGCCCTCCGAGCTTTCTCTTCTCTAGGCTGATCAGACTCAGCTCTCTCAGCCTTTCCTCGTAACAGAGATGCTCCAGTCCCTTTGTCTTCTTCATGGCCCTTTGTTGGACTCTCTCCAATATGTTCACGTCTCTATTCTGCTGTGGAGCCCAGAACTGGACACAGTACTCCATGTGTGGCTTCACCAGTGCTGACTGAGAGCTGGGAAGGGTCACCTCAACATGCTGACAACATTCTTCCTATTGCAGCCCAGGATATCACTGGCCGCCTTCTCTGCCGTGGCACATTGGAGGCCTTGCAGCGACACCCAGAGCAGATCTTTCATCTCAGCCATATCGGGAACAGTGCTGGGGAGTGCGCTCGCTGGCTGTACAGGGTCTGTCATTTCTGTCACTACGTGTGTAGTGAGTGACATCTGTTTGTCTAACAGCTGAAGTGTTTGCAGTCAATGTGATTTGGTAGCAGCCTGAAAGAAATTCCCGAGGCTGGTGAACACGTAAGCAGAAGAAAAAGCATAGATCTTTTTCATTAAGAAGGTGGTATCACTCTTGGGGAGTTTGAAGATAGGGGCTTGTAGTGTTGATGAAAAAGGAACAAGAAACAGTTAATGTGATGATTTATGGGCTATCAGAAAGAGGTCTAAGCATAGGTCTCTGGAGACACGTGCTTTGGATTTATGAGGAGAACAGTGTTGATAAACTCAGTGGTTTAGCTACTGCTGCCCAGTGCTTGCACAGCATCAAGGCTTTTCTGTTTCACACTCTGTCCCCCACAGCAAGTTGGCTGGAGGCGGGCAAGAGGCTGGGAGGGGCTGCAGCTGTCCCACCTGACATACCTGTAATGACCAAAGAGAGATTCTGTACCGAGTAGTGTCATGCTCAGCAATAAAACTGGTGGGTTCCCCCCCCGCCACCCAGAGTAGCTGCTGCTTGGGACTGGCAGGGCAGCTGTCTTCTGGCTGAGTTTAGATGTTAGGGTGTTTTGGTTCTTGTTTTGTTTTTCATCACTTTTTCCCTTCTGATTCTTTCCCCCTTCTGACTGCAAGGGAGTGAACAAGCAACTAGGTGGGGGCTTACCTGACAGCCAGGCCAACTCACCACACCTGATCCGTGTGGATTAGGGTTGTATTTCTATAAACCTGCTGTTCTGCAGTGTTAAAAACTCAAGTGACTTTGGCTTTTGGTATCACGTTAAAAAGGACAATACAGTGCACAACCTTCCAGAGATTCTGTCTGAAATTAGTATTCACTGATTTATGTCAAAAAAATAGGAAGTTATTGAAGAGAAGAGCTGTCCAGTAGTGTGGGGAAGAGAGAAGGGAGGATACCACTTCAAAATATGTTTAAGTTTGAAGAAAGTCGTTCTTTGTTAACGAGGAAGATTTTGTCCTATTTGAAAGGCAAAAATCCACTTAGTTTTACTTTCAGTGAAGCCTTGACTTTTGAAATTGTTTGTTTGAAGGTAAATAATTATTCTTGGAGGAACAGATCAATTTGTTTTTATGTTAATTCTTAAAAGGAAAAGGTTTCTTGAATAAATAACTTCATATAGGATCTCAAGAATTGTATAGAATCCTTGAAACGCTTAATACAGACACCCTAAAAAACCATGTTCAATGGAAAACTACAAATATGTGAAAATAATTGGAACCCCAAAGTGCTACTTTCCAGTGAATTGGGTTAAAATTTCAGGAAGCTTTTGTGCAAGTTTTCTGTAAGAAAATCTGAATAATTTCTGTTGTCTCAGATCCAGTTGTCTTGGATCCCAGTAACAACCATTCTTGTTGGATTTCCTACCTCTGTCATCAGGCGAAGGTTGTAGATTTTTCATTTGTTTCTGTTTTAGTGGCTGGGGTGTGTTGAGACAACTTCAGGATCCTAGAGCTGAGTAACTTCTGCACACAGATAAACTCTTGTCAACCAAACCAGCTAGTCATGCTGGCCAGGAGTTTGAGAATTTCATAGCGTAGCACCTGACACGTTCAGAGCCTGGCTGGTAAGGGGTCATTCTGCTTGATTTAGATTAGATACTCCTGAGAAGATTATGTTGGTATTTGTATCTGTGTGGGTGTCGATAATGTTGTTTGTCAGTGTGGTGGAATTAGTCGCTGTATTTTCCTCTGGAAATGCCCCAGTCCTTTATAACCAGTTCTCTGTAGCGCTCGTCTCTGTGTGGGGCTGTAAGATGTCAACTGATCTGGAGTTATTTGTCATCTGATAGAGTTCCTGAGATAATTGTCTAACTTTCTTTAATCTCTGTAGCTGGATTAAGATTAAGCTGCTCTTTTTCTTGTATGTTTAGTTCTTTCTCAGAGCATTTTTTGGTTGGGGTGGTTACTAGTTACAGCAAACCAAGTATCTGCCACATGGGTGCTTAATAAAGCTGAAGTGACAGATGATCCCTTTCATCCTCTTTGCTACCCAGAGTAAAAACTGTTGTGCAAAGGGAATTTGTCCTTCCCTTTACATTATTTTTTTTTTTTGAGGTCTGAGAGTCCTGGATGAACATTTCCTTATTGAGACATAAATGCAGATGCTTTTCCCACTTACTCTCTGTTTAGGACAGAGAATTTTCTTGAGATTTGGGGTTTGAGTGCAAGGCTGAGACAGAGGAATATTTCATGCTGTTGTTGTTAGTGAGACTTAATTACACAGAATGTTGATTTACTCACTCTTGATGCCTATAATAAATATTTCATTACATATATAATTACAAACATTAATACTTGGAGATTGGCAGTGATTTGTAGCAGTTGTATAACGAAACAGTTGTTGGGGGTGTATGAATAGCAGTACAGTTTGACTGAAAGTTGAGTTAACTAATATGTAAAAAAAAAAAAGGAAGAAAAAAGGGGGGGGCTATTTAATGGGACTAAAAGATTTTCTAGACAAGTTTTGTCCTATATATGCTTCTACATAAAGAAATATGAGAAGTGTTTCTACATATTGGTAAATGCATTTGTTTCTTGGCACTGTCCGTTGCTTTTTGAGAGCTAAAGAGAAATGAGTATCATAAAAAGTGTGTATTGATATTTTATAATATTGGGTTTTCATAATCTGTGGTTGTGAATCCATGTTATTCCTTTGTTTTGTTGCTCTTAGGTTTCACTCTTCATGGATCTTCACCTTGAAGGATTGATGTTCGCTAGGCATGGATTCAGACATAATAACAAATACTGAACTCATAAGTGGATGTTAGAATAATTTGAAATACTTTGTTTTAATTCAAGTTCAAAACTGCTTTTTGTTTTATCAGCAAACACATATCTCTTTATGGTGCAAGCTCGTGGTATAATGTTGAGAGAAAATGTAAAAACAATAGGACACATGATCAGACTGTACACCAACAAAAATACTACACTGAATGGCACAGGTAAGAACATTTCTTATTTTAAAAAGAGCTTTATGAAAAAAACTCTTCAAAATGATGTAGCTTGATTATGAAAACCTAGATTCCAGTTCTACTTCTCTGTAACTGAGTGAAGGCCAAATAATTACTGTTTATCAGTTCACTTTAGTGGGAAATATGTGTCGTATCTGTAACAAAGATATCTTAATTATTGTTCCTTTAATGCAATAAAATGTTTTTTTAATCATGCTGCTAGGAATTTGTTACTTACAAAGCTAATGTTCTCACCTGCATAGAGATACGTTACAAACTGAGTGGTTAACATTGGTTTTCACAAAAATGAATTCCTCTTTTTAAGATTACCCTGAGGGAAACAATTCTAGTGACTGTGTTGCTCAAACAACAATGTATCTTCCAGAAAACTTCACTTACTCTCCTTACCAGGCTTGTCCAGAGAAGCTGCCTTACATGAGTAAGTTTTAAACTGACTTTAATGTTTCTCTAATAAATTGGATTGTACTTAAACCAGAATATAATTCTTATAATATAAAGTGCAACTGTATGGAATCCAAATATATAGCAGAAAATGATGAATAAAATATGTGTGAGAATGGACAATAATACTTAACAGAATTTTGCCTGTAGCTGTTCCATTATGAAAGCTTTTGGCCTCTTTAATAATCACCTAATTGTGTTTTAAATTTTATTTACAAATTATTTTGCTTTCTACAAATTAAATAATGTTTTTATTAATATCTAGGAATACTCTAGCTTTATAAAAAGTACCCATTCAGAGTTGCATATTTTGAGAAATATTTTTAAATTTCCTTTTTGGAAATGGTATTCCTAATGCGAGGGTTCATGAGTCAGAAAGTAGTTCTCAAATCTTCATGAGCTAATCACTGTTACCCCAAGATACAGGGCACTGCACGAGATGGTGTAATGACATGAGAATTGATGGGGGTCAGAAAGTTGCAAAGCCCTGTCATAAGGAGGAAGTGGTACTTATCGCACGTTTTGACTTGTTATATCCTCTGTAAATTTTAAAATTAAGCTGTCAAACCCAGATGTTTAAGTTCCCAAGCTATTAGATAGAACTTGGTTAGGTGACCCTAACTTTGAGTCTTTAGGCCTAGAATCTAAACTTCTAATTGTTTTGTTTGAAAGCCCCTAGTTGCAGAGGAGTGTCATGCAGAAATAAGAAACTGGGTTGAGTACTTTGGCTCTGTTGCTGTTTGGTTTGCTGGGTTTTTGTAAAACCTGTACTGTCACAGCTGACCTGTGTAGCAGTGGAAGGTCATATCAGCAGGTATCTACACAAAGTGAGACTGGAAGAGTTCCTTGATGTCATTCATTGTCATTACCTGATGTAATAGTGTGGCTGAAAGGCTGTTGGCTTGGCTTTTTAATCTTAATTAATTTGTCTGGAATTTCAAAGTAGATTTCATTGTAAAGGTTTGTCTGGAAATGTTCTGAAAAATCCCTAAGAATGGTAAATTTTCCTGTGAATCCCCCTTTCCTGCACACTTGCCATTGTTTAGATTCAGTCAAAGTTTTGAGCATTGTTTGCTCTCCTTCAGCTTGTAGAGAAAGCAGTTCTTAAAGTCCAAGAAGTATTAGGTAGGAGACCAGTTTTGAACATGAAAAAGAGGCAAATCTCTACCTTGACCTTCACCACTGCTTTTTTGCTCTTGGAGATAGTTCTTACCTTTATAAAATTGCAGTCTCTTATCTAAAAGAGAGTTCCTTCTTAGAAACCACTTCTGAGTTTTCAGCTTTTTAACTCTACGTTAGGAATTATTGTTACATTATTAGAGTTGCTGTTGGAAGCGAAGCATGATTAAGTATAAATGTTTTTTTTGTTTTTTGCATCTGGAAGAAATCGTAACTTGAGTCAGTAATGCATGGAATTGCTTCAGTTCTAGTAAATGTTTTGCAGATAAGACTATTACTGAGTGAAGAACTAATTGTATACTAATTAGTATAGATCTCAAAGCTAGTAAGTTAAATAGAAATGTCTTGTTTGGTGTCAGAATGTACCAAATAGAAAAGAAGAATCAACAACTCTGTAAATAAGTGTAGATAAGTTACTAGAAGTGACTGTTCATTAGTATCTAGCAGTATCTGTTATGCTAACATGTTTATTTGCTCTACTTGGCATATTTGATTTTAAATCAAGTAAAACTGCTGATTTGTAAGGGAGAAAATTTGAAATATTTTTTGAAGATCTTTGTGATGCCTCCAGAATTCTAGCCTCTTGTCTTTTAGGCTAACACCTGACTTAAGCTGTGGGCTGTCATTCAGCATGAGCAGTAGTTAAGTATCCGTATACCAAACGATGTTGCTGACAATCTGAATTGCTGATTGCTTTTTCTTCAAGGAAAAGTAGTGGATTTTATTAGGCTAATCTCGATTCCATTACAACTTCTTTTTTAATCTCATCAGCAACGTTTATCCAGTGAAGAGTTCAGCAACAGTGCTTGTTATCCATGTTACATCTCCAGATTCTAAACTTTGTCTCTTAGATTATAAATATACAGATACAGAGCCAAAAGTATAAATCAGTTGTTGTTCCTTATGAACTTAAATCATGTAGGAAACTGTCTTAAGCTGAGCAGCAATTAGTCACGATGTTATTATATCCTTCTTTCAAACTTTTTCCCTCCGGAAATAGCGTTTGACTTTCAAAATCATATGGATGTTCTTTTCTATAAATATTGCACATATAAACAAATAAAACTAAATTATTCCAGTAGTCAATATTTTACCTGCTTTGGGGAACAACAAGTTTGAAAAAAATGTGAACTGTGGAAAACCGGAGAAAGAAGAATGATGATTATGCTGATTGGAAAATACATATAAATTAGTATTTGTAATGGGACTTTCAAGGCATCAGTTGAATTCTGCCAGGTTAGTTAGTTCAAAACTGTGTATTCTTCTGCTGCTTTTTCTACTTGTGTATGAGTCTTCTGTACCAGAGTGGGGGGATGAGGCAAGTTAGAAGGTAGTCAGCCATCTTATAGCATGTTATCTTAAATCATTGGTGCCGGCAGGTATTTAGAATTGCCAGAGGAGGGATGCATTCTACTCTGCCATCCTTGCTATCAATCTCATTGGCTATGTGTAATTCCACCAGCATTTGTCTATATGTCTCCTTATTGCTATTTTCTTTTCCATTTTTTTTGTTAGTCATCTCTTTGTACTTACTCTCTCACGATTATTCAGTAGAAAAATCATAATTTTAATAGAAAATAATTCACTGGATAAATTACTGTTCATCAAGGAGATGTGTGTCTTACCCTTTGTTTTTCATGTATACCTTTTTAATCATCAGCTGTGTATTTAGTTATAATCTAAGTAACACTTCTCTGAAGATTATTTAATGCAATGAAATGTTGTAGGTGGTCCTGAGATAGCCAGGGAAGAAAGCTTTTTGAATCACTTCTCTTTTGACCTGCTTAATAGTCTAAGGTTTAGAAGTCAACTGCTCTTCTTCACATCGGTTTGCTGTGTTTGTATTGTGAAAGGAGTACGGTAAGATCATATTTTGTCCCAAATACATATACTCTTAAAATAGGATCAACTAGTGCCTTTGTGTGTGAATCAGTCTTTCAGGTTATAACTCAGCAGTTGAGCACTGTTGTGTGAATTCGTGAGCAAGACACCTATTTCAAGACAGAAGCAGTACAAAAGAGTCTTTAATCAGCATAATATTAATACTGACTTGAGAGGCAGATGGAAAGCAGATTGGTTTTTTCAGTTATGTGAAATGAAAACCATCATGTTAAGAATTTTGAAGTGATCTGCCCAGGTCACTTCATGGTTTGATGAAGAACGGGCTCTTAATGAACTGTAAGAAATACTAGATCTTCTGGTTTGATCACCTCAGCACACGGGGATTGAATATACCTAAACCATTCAAACAGATATTGGAAAAATCTATTTTATATTTAAAAAAAAAAAAAGTTATCGGTGGAGGAAATTGTACTGTCTCCAGAAGCCATATATTCTAGTATTCCACCACCTTAAGCTTTTCCTAATACTCAACCTTTCCTGATAACTGTCTCCTGATACTCAACCTGCATTTACTTTTTTCTTTTTTTCCCCTTCCTATGAGTTAGTCAGATTTCTCCTTGCCCTTCTTCATGCTTGGAAAAAAGTTGGTTACCATCTGTGTACTATGTTACTCTGTCTTGGAAAAGACTTACATTTTTGTCAGTCTCCTCCTTTGTAGATAAGCCAGTACTTTCAGCCTTTCCAGACTACGTAGTTTAGAAAGCTCTTGTCATTCTTGATTTTGGTACTGTAGACTTTCTCTGATTTGATTTCTTTATGAAGCAATATAACTGGCTAAACCCCTGGTTACGAAACAGGCTAGTAATTACCTTCTCTGTCTTTCACATATCAGCAGTTAAAGTGTTCTGAGTGAGTTGTGCCAGATTTGTGCATCTGCATTACAGTTTATTGTCTCATAAGCAATCCATTATAAACCATCAAAATATCTTTCTGCGTGCGGCCACATAGTCAGGTATTGCCCCTTTTGTGTTGTTTATGCCTCACTTCTTCAGTAACAATCCATACTTCATAACAAAAAATTACTTTCACTCTATTGATTTCAGTATTTGTCTGATTTGTTAAAATTATTTTGTTTTCTGATTCTCTTCTTCAAAATCATTTCTGCTTCCTCAGCTTTCTTTTTTTGTGGGTTGTATAAATGTTTTATTGCAGCATGCTAGACAGTATCGGAAGCAGTGAGGACTACACCCAGATATTTAGAGAAGCCCTCTCCTGCCCCCCACCAATGATGGGGAAATAATGCTGATTTCTATGTGCCCACCTCTCGTGTGGTTTTGATCGTACCAACATTTCAGGGTTTACTATACTTTGTAAACAGTCTGGAGGGAATTTCATCATGTCCCAGGAAATTAGAAGAACCTGTCTTACATAAATACTGGTTTACCATTCCTTCTTTTTTTTTTTAATTTATTTAAACTCTGTAAGCATCTGATCACATCTAAACTTTTCTCAGAAGACTAAGGCACCTGAGCCCTTCACATCACATGGTGTTTGCTTCCTTTTCTGATGTAGTGATTGACTTTTATTTATCTTTATTTTCCTATTAGATTCTATAAATAAACTGAAAGGCTCTTGTTGCTTCTCTATCTCTTGGTAGTTGAAATTGATTTAGTAATTTCTATATTTTTTTTAAATTTAATTCGTACATGTTTATGCTCTATATACTGGTCCTCTGTTGATTTGCCCTTATTTCTGCTTTTTGTAAGATTTCTTTTTCAGGATATTGAAGAGTTTCAGATACATCCATAATGATGATCTACGCTTTTTTAAAAATCTATTTTATGTTTATTTTTTACTTTATGTTTACAGGTTCGTAGCATTAGTTTGTTCTGGCAGAGTATTTTTTTCAGCAACTGCCAGGTTTCGTTTTTCTTCTAAAATAAATAAATAAATCTGTGTTGGCTTAAATCTGCTTTTAGAGGTTCTCCTTATTGTGCTGTTTCTGAGCCTTTTTTCCACCTATCATTTTTCTTTAGTTACCCTCTGCGTTTATTTATTTATTTATTGCTAGTATTCCCCAAATATTTAAAATCTTTCCAAAAGGTTTAGGTAGCTACTCAATTCAGTGTTACAACATGAAGCGATCTTTCGGACACAAGTAGAATCTTTTGGGTGTGGGCACAAGGGAGAAAATGGGATTGAGTTCTTTCATCGATTAAAATTCCAACTCTCACCAGAAGACTTAAATTTTTAGAGGAAAATAAGTAGAATATTTTATGGTGTCTTGTCAGATGGTTATTGCGAGATTTTTATTTGATGGTCCCGCATAGCAGGTGCTGAAGAGCAACTTGAGCTTCTGGTTAATGTGTTACACTTCTCTACTTTTGCTTTTTGAAGGTATTGACTATGAAACTTTATTTCTAGTTTTGAAATTTGTACACATTCGTAAGCTAATGACCCACAACTGTTATTCACTATCTCACTGAATTCCACTCTTACTGGTAGCCATTCATGAATATTTTTCCCATTGGGCTAATTAGTTCCATCAGTGGCAGTTCTCAAATCCAGCCACTTGCTATAAATGGGTTTGATGCAGACAGAGGGGAAGTAGTGGATGAAGGCTCTACGTGAAATACGTGTAATTTGGAATTTAAATTGAGGAAGTTTGAGTGTAGTGATGATGCATCATCTTTTCCCGTGGAAGCGCAGGTAGGAAGACACCCAGAGTTTGAGCAGCAGTTCAGTAGTGCAGATGGTGTGGAATTGTTAACAGTGGTGCTTGAAATGAAAGAAGACTCTAATTTTCTGGAATAAATGCAAAATTCAAATTAGTTTGCTTGTGCTGTGTCCTCTGAAATGAGTATTTTGCTTATAGGATTTATTGAAGGAACGTTTTTATCAGGAAATACTGAAATTAACCCTGTAAAAGTTTTAATATTAAAGAGGATAGTACAAATGTTTTCTTTCTTACCTGTAAGTAGTTTAACTACAAATTTCTGATGCTGTTTGTCTAAGATACACCCTATAGTGTTAGATCAGATGTCTTAATTGAAATGAATAAATATTCTTTCCTCTATGTAGGAGGCCTTATTGATGTCAATATGAGTGAAATTAGTTTTGATGAAATTCAGCAACTGTTTTCAAAAGATTTAGACATTAAACCAGGAGGACACTGGAAACCAAAGGACTGTAAGCCACGATGGAAAGTGAGATGCTGTTTTTTCTGAATTTTTTGGATTTTTTTTTTCTGTTGGTGTATAGGAATAGTTTACTACTGCAAGCAGTCTTTTACTGCTATATATTTTATAAAATAAGTAGTATGTTATAGTATATGCGTTATGCTGGCTGTGCTCGGGAAGAGACTAAAGCTTGCAGGGGAACTTGAAAAGGATTGTCAAGAACTTCTGAAGGTTCCTTAACTGTTGTTATTAACTATTTTAGCACGTGGATGCAAGCTCGTCCTATGTGTGTGTTGCTTAAAGTATAATTAGAAGCAAGTGAACATAAAAGGAAAAACTTATTTATATTTTACTCAGAATTTTTTCCTTGTTTTGTTTGAGTGAAATTCCAACCGCTTTCCTAGTGGGGATGACTGTGTAATATACTGAGCCAACTTAAATGTAGAAGTTGAAAAGCCTATGCAAGCTATCTGTATTGAAACATTAAAATATAAAATTGTTAATGTAACAGCTTAATATATATGTATGATTTTTTTGAAGGTGGCGATCCTTATTCCCTTTCGGAATCGCCATGAACATCTTCCAATTTTTTTCCGTCATCTGATACCTATGTTGCAGAAGCAGCGGCTGGAATTTGCCTTCTATGTGGTCGAACAGGTAACAGTGTTTACTTTAAAAGTGACTCTTCAGGATTCATTACTGAAGGGGATTTGATATTCTTACCAAGATTCAGATTAATTCAGAGTTTAAAAATAGTTACTCTGCTGTTCTAATCCTGTGAATGAAAAAGGGAAGATTAGCTCCATTCCCTAGTTTAAGTAGTGGCCAGATACGTGTTGCTTTCCTTCAAGTACAGGCTGATATTTAATAGATGATAACACCTTTGTAAGTGTTCAAGGACAAGAAAATGGGGCTACATCTGGCTGGTGACCAGTCACCCGCAGTGTTCCTCAGGGCTCGGTCCTCGGGCCTGTTCTGTTCAATGTATTTATCAATGCTCTGGATGCAGGAGTTGAATGCACTGTTAGCAAGTTTGCTGATGATAGCAAACGGGGAGGTGCTGCTGACTCTCTTGAGGGTCAAGATGCCTTGCAGGGTGCTCTAGATGGACTGGAGCATTGGGCAGTGATTAATGGGATGAAATTTAACAAGTCGAAATGCGAGATTCTGCACCTAGGATGGAGTAAAGCCAGGCACTAGTATAGACTGCGAGAGGAGTGGCTGGAGAGTAGCCCTGCAGAAAGCGATCTCGGGGTGCTGGTTGGCAGCAGCTCAGTAGGAGTCAGCAGGCTCTCCTGGCAGCCAAGAGGGCAAACCCCATCCTGTAGTGCATCAAACACAGCAGAACCAGCCGGTCGAGAGGTGATTATCCCGCCGTGTTCAGCATTGGTGAGTACTCACCTTGAGGACTGTGTGCAGTTCTGGGACCCACAGTTTAAGAAGGACGTGAAGGTCCTTGAAAGTGTCCAGAGGAGGAGGGCGGCAAAGCTGGTGAAAGGGCTGGAGGGCACGTCCTGTGAGGAGCGGCTGGGGACTCTGGGTTTGTCTAGTTTGGAGAAAAGGAGGCTGCGGGGTGACCTCATTGTTCTCTTCAGCTTCCTGAGGAGGGGAAGTGGAGAGGGAGGTGCTGAGCTCTTCTACCTGGTATCCAGTGCCAGGACACATGGGAATGGTTCAAAGCTGCACCAGGGGAGGTTAAAACTGGACACGAGGAAACATTTCTTTACCGAGAGGGTGGTCAAACACCGGAACAGGCTTCCTAGAGAGGCTTCCTAGAGGCCCCAGCCTGTCAGTGTTCCTAAAGCATTTGGACTTGGTAACATGTTTTAACTTTTGGTCAGCCTTGGAGTGATTGGGCAGCTGGACTAGTTTAGGTCACTGTAGGTCCCTTCCAGGTGAAACAGTCTGTTCTGGTCTGTTCTATACTATTCCAGTTGACTGTTAAAAGAAACAAAACGTAACATTTTTTTCTTGGTTTGCATCAGTATTTTTTTAACTCGGGGTCATGCAGTATTAATCCAAACAACCTATATTTTGATTCTTCAGAGTTGCTATAAGTTGCTAGTGCTCTTAAGTTTTGTGTACAAGGGAAGAACATCTAGACTCTTTAAGTTACAAAATACAGCTGATGTAGCTGATGCTCAGCTTAGCTAGAGGAGTAACTGGCATCTTCATCAATGTTTTTCTTTTTGTCTGTGTTTGGTGGAGGATGTATTTCTCATACTGCTGAAATTTAGTGTCTTCTTGATTCTTACAATGTCTCCTTTGTTTTCTGTTTGAAGACAGGTACTCAACCTTTTAATCGTGCAATGCTCTTTAATGTTGGCTTCAAAGAGGCTATGAAGGATGCTGTCTGGGATTGCATAATATTTCATGATGTGGATCACTTACCTGAAAATGACCGAAATTATTATGGATGTGGAGAAATGCCACGTCATTTTGCAGCGAAGCTGGACAAATACATGTACATGTAAGTAATTAGCTTTGTACACCTTGTTTCTTAAAGATCCAGGAGCATTCTTAATGTGTGTGTGAATTTTGCGACAGCGTATGTGGTAGGTGAAACCAATAAATCAGCCTCCTACCATGCCATTGACATAAATGCATATCTAGTTGTTAAATTTTAAGTTTGGTGCCTACATTTGATATGTTGCTAATTTGAAGATATTATTTGTAATTTTCAGTGTTGAGCTTGTTGCAATGAAGTTGATCTTTAAAAAGGAATCCAAAGGCTCTGTGTGTCAAGGGGGGACAGGGAATTTTTCTTGCTCACTAGAAATCTTTTCTGGCTACATAAGGTTTTATGGTGGCTGTTAACAGAGCAGATAATCGGCTGCAAAATACCACAGGGAAAATGTCTTACTTAATTTTCTCATAAATGTACAATTTACTTCTGTTCTGTAATGCTTTTTAAACAGATTTTCTTCCTGCTAGACTATTTCACATGCTGTTTTCAGTCTCTGTCCACATTTGGTGAATGTCGTGGGTCCTGCAGTTTTCTTACCTCCTTTCCTTCTACCATTTTACATTAATTATGTTTCACTTTTTAATGCTGTGCTCTCTCATGACCCTCTTCCAGTCACTTCACACAAAGCTGAAACTTAGTGCTTGCTCCATGTGTGTATTTGCCATTCTGGAACTTTGTGAAGTTGATCTACGTGACAACCTGGTCAACCTGGCAGATGGAAAGCAGTGCATTAAAAACATCACTCTGTGTTTGGACTTCGGGTTGTCAGCCAATGAGCAGTCAAACCTTTAAAGATTTTCTACGTATTTAAAAATATATAAATAAACACATATAAAGATAGATGAAATCTCATCTGTTTTTATGTATTTTATATACATAGAAAATATTTCACAAATTCATAAAATTTCTAAACACAAATTTATGAAATAGATAAATCTCTCTGTAAGTACATATTTATAAAATATAAAAATAAATATGTATTTATATATATGTGAAAGTGCATGTGCACCACACACACATACATTGCTAGGAATAAAAACCTCCAACAGTTCCATTAACTGTTCCATATTTATTTTTGTTTGGTGGGTTGGGTTTGGAGTGGCGATGATTTTTTGTCATTTCAGTTAAATGATGAAAGGGATACATAGTGACAACCTTCCCCAAAAGCTATTAAGATTTGGTTGAATCCTGTTTTTCCACAGAGATCAGAAATTACATGACTGGTTTGGGGTTTTTTTGTTGTTTGTTTTTTTTTTTTTGCTTTCCATGCGTGTCTTTTGTATAAAGGAATCTTTGTCATAGCATAAGGACAAAACAAACGATGCTTTGAGTACACAAAGTAACATGCTGCAGTAAGGCCAACAGAGTCTTCCCCTTGCATTCTGGAGTTTTGTCCTTCAGTGTGGCAGTTGTGTGCTAAGCACTGGTAAATATTCTTGTAGATAGCCCTAACTCCTTGAAGGTTCCAGATCTGGAAGCGCCTCCTGAGAAATATGTTTTATTACTTTGATGAAATAATTTGCGGTGTCTGACAGAGGAGCACACTTTGCTGTAGCAGCATCTGGTTTAAGGATGCAAATCAATATTAATGGAAGTAAATAGAGATACTTAAATTTTTCTTTTTTTTAGACTGACAAAGTGCTTTGAAAACTGGCAATCACGTTGCCTGAGCCTTAGTACGTTGTGTTATATAGCTATAGTGGCTCTTTGTGTTGGCCTACTGCTTATTACTTAATATGTGTGAGCGATTACTGCATGCTTACTGACAAAAAAACCCATAGATCTTTTTGAATCAAAAGATTAGCTTCTGAAATTGGGAGAATTGTTTTTTAAGTAAGCATGTATTTCACTGTGGTTGACGTGTGTACTGTCAAACAAGTCTTAACAGTCCTGTAGAATGTAGCTATGAATTAAAATGACTGAACTGATGCTTTATTTATTTGTAGTTTTTTCAGTTGATTAAAAAGAGGGTTTTTTCAGTTGAATAGTGTCAAAATGAAATAGTTTGAGGCCTTCACTTAAGACTTCAGCTGTGAGTCTAAAGCAGCCATCTGAAATACATGACCGACTCTTGTTTTGTGTAGTGATACTAACCTGAGTTACAGGTTAAGAGCACCCTTTGTGCAAACCAGACACTCCTGCAAACATTTTGTCCAACTTCCATGTATGTTGCTTAATGCCAGCGATCAGTGAACCAGGTACCCTCGGTGAATACATTCGGCATTCGATCATGTCCTTAGTCTGGGGTTCTTGGGTTTTTGAAGGGAGAGGGCTACTTGTCCACGTTCAGCTAATAACACAGAATTTGTCTTTTGTTTTCAGTCTTCCATACAACGAGTTCTTTGGTGGTGTAAGTGGCCTGACAGTGGAACAATTCAAGAAGATCAATGGATTTCCAAATGCCTTTTGGGGATGGGGTGGAGAAGATGATGATCTTTGGAACAGGTGAGGGTTCAATCTCTACGTCTTTATCATCGTTCTGTGGAATTCTTTGAGAGCAATCAGGTGTTTTTTCTGTCAGTTGTTACTTTTTATTTGTTTTAAATGAACAAATTCTGACACTTTTAAGGGAGTTTGCTTTAGAAATTCCAGAACATAAGATTTTTTTTTTTTTTTTCTTGGCATGGGAACAGTTAACAGGCTTTTAGGAGTTTGGTCTTGTAATAAATAATAGATGTAACAAACAAATAACAATATTAAGCATATTTAGTCTCATTTTTTCCAGTCTTTCTGTATTGCTTTTTGATTTTAATTGGCGTCTCTTGCTGCTGACATTATGGAATATCATCCCGCAGACACGCAGAGTAAGCATGAGTTAAGTGTCTTTCATATCATAGGAGCAGTGTTTGAGAGGTTAATTTGTGACTATATTGATAGTCACAGACTGGACAATGGCCAGCCGTGCTCATGGGTTACTAACTGCTGACAGTAAACAAGTGTCAAATGTTCCAGCATTGAGTTTCTGTATAAAGATATATATTTTCAAGGGAGAGTTTGTATGTTTTCATTCTTTTTCCTTAATATTTTCATATTTTTATGCTGTTGAGCTTTAAGAACAGAGCAGGAAATACTAAATATGAAATTATTGTTTCACATTTCATTGGTTTTGCCAGCTTTCTTAGTTGTCGTGTTAGGAGTGTTTTGTGTTTTTCAGTGAGAGAATGTCAGTGAACGCAAGCCTTAGCTTTGAAAGATTTGACACGTTTTTCACTTTTGCTGTAGCTTGTGAAAACATCACTTTAATACTCTTTGTACAAATGTTTGTGTATTATACTGCAGGGTTCACTATGCTGGGTACAATGTAACAAGACCAGAGGGAGATTTGGGGAAGTACAAATCCATTCCTCATCATCACAGAGGTGAAGTCCAGTTTTTAGGACGGTAAGAAAAACAGAGAACTGTTCCAGTACTAGAGCTCAAGATGTAAAGTGTTTTCTCACACACATACAAATCTTGCACATGTACAAATTAAGCAGTCAGTGCTTATCAGTGTTGCTCCCTCTTTAGTGCTAAACTTGGTATTTTCTTAAATGTATTGTATTTGGTGTTCGGGTATTTCTTATTTAACTGTAAGAGAGGCTGAGTTCTGTGTCAGAAGGTATTAGCATCGCCATCTTTGATGCAGAATGTTACTGTTCTGTGGTAGTTTGGGCATCGGTGCTGGCAGGGCTCTGTTTGGTGATTAATTTGGATATTCTGTAAAGGGAAGCAGTACAACCAGGGGAAATGACTCCTGTGTGGAAACAGACTTTAAAGCTCCTCACAGAATATTTCATTCTCTGCTGAGATACAGTCTTCCCTGTTTACATTGACATGAACTTTTTCTTTCGGGGTTCCTTCTTTTGCTACAAAGATGCAGAACGCTTTAACTGACCGGTGAGTTGTGGCTGCCCTAGGTTGCAATAGCAACCAGAATGCATGTGTTTTCAAATAAGAAATACTGCTTAATTCTGTTAGCAATGGGTGTTGTTTCTGGGAACATCTTTATTTTCTGCTTTATTCGTAATTTTTAAAAAGACACGTACAGTAGGCATGAGTAGATACGTGATATGAAACTAAAATGTATCAGTAACCTGGGGAAGGGCTTTTTAATTACCTGAAAGTTAGATGTTTGCAAATGCAGGAGTCTCAAGAATGAAATAAAAACCAATTCAGATGCTTCCTAAATCTTCTGTGAGCTCCACAGTTGTTCTTATAGCAAAAGAACATGAAGGAATTGAGTGTTCTTTAAAAACCAGTTTAATTAGGGACCATAAAAAGTACACATACTAAATGCTTTCTTTGTTATTTAGTCTTAATGGTAACTTGTGAGTGTGAATATAAAATCTAAGTGTATTATGAAGCAGGAAGTGGTTTGCTTTTAAAGCTTAGGTAGGTAATTGGATCATTTCAAAGGGCTGAGAGTTACTTTCAGAATTTAACGTGTATTTCAGAAGGAAATGAATGTTACAGTATCACGTCTAACATCAGTTGAATTGTTTGTTGCAAATCTTTCTCATGTTTTCTTCTTCCAACTTCCTCTGCAGATACAAACTTCTGAGGTATTCCAGAGAACGTCAGTATATTGATGGGTTGAACAATTTGATATATACTCCTAAAATACTTGTCAGTAGATTGTATAAAAATATAACTGTTAATCTCATACCAGAACTTGCTCCTGTTAGAGACTATTGATGGAAGTGGAGTAACAAGCTACCCTGCCAGAATAAACTTTTAACACTGGAAGCTACTAACAGACACTGTAAAACAAAGCAAACCCAACAAAGAGCAGCTCTAGAATTAGAGATTTTTGACCATTTGGTGACGTGTATTTGGGATGAGAAGTGAAGTCGTTGCATTTTGCTCTGAAAGAAAAGCCAGCAGCCACCCCTCAGCAGTACCACTCAGATGTTTACAGCATGAGACTACTGTTCAAGCCTTCATTCTTCATATGGTCTATCTTAACCACTCAACTAAATGAACTGCAGAAAACAGACCTGTAGCTTCTCTGGAAGTTGGGACAGAGGTCTCCTTCTTCCAGGAATTTTTTATACTAAACCACCCCCTCCTCGTATTTAAATGAATGCTCTTGTTTCTTCTTAAAAGGTGTTTTGTAAATACGTGATGTAAATTAATGTGTGTACATTGCTTTTAAATTGCTCAATATTTTATGCTTCAGTATGTATTTGAGTACGTTCTCATTCGAATTCTGTAGGAATGTTTTTATTAGCATGAAAGAACAAGTGTAAAATGTAAGTATGCTAAAAAAAGGTTATACCTTATGTGAAATGAAGGAATTATTAATTGTTGGCCAGCTATGACTGTAAACTGTTATACTAGTTTTGAGCTCTAGGCCTCCTGCATATCTATATAGAAAAATCAATTTCATATATGAACTTGCTAGAAAGAAAGCTTTTAATTTTATTTATTGCCAGCAAAGTTGTATGATACCCTGCCTGCCATCTAAATCCTATTTATATGCATATTGCATGTGTATTACGGAAAATCTTGCGGTTGTTGCATATTATGATCCACAGGAACTCTTACTGTTTCCAAGTGTGCCACTAGTGTCAATGTCAGGGATTTTAATGCCTAAAACAACGTGTCTGGGTGCGTACAGTATTTTGGTATTGTTATTTTTTTAAAAATCCTAGTAAACAGCACTTTTATTCCTCCAAAATCAGAAGAGCCAAAAATGTGTCTTCATTGGAAGAATATTAAAGTTAGATTTTTAAGAAAATACTAAAACTTACGATAGTTCTAATAGTTCTAATGCTTGCAGTGTGGAATTTTCAGAACTGTGGTGTTGGTCAAACTGTTCTGCCGCTGACAGCGTAAGCGGAACTGAAAGCAGGCCGACCCCAAGTGCTTTTTGAAAGTCCACTCATAATATATTAATCAATATAGTTATTTAAGGGCCTGTTCTGGTAGAGTGCTGAGTGCTTCTATGATGCACTGAGCATCCTCAAGTCGATGACTTGCGATGAGATTGAGGTTGCGCAGTCCCACTAAGGATTGGTCCTGTCTGTTTCTCTGGTTTTGTGGTGGTGTATGTATAACTAGCCTCTTGGCTTCTAATGAAAACCATATAATCTTATTTTCTGTTTGCTTGTAATGTTATGCTACCTAAAAATATCCCACCACTGAGTGTTATTACCTTATCCTAATATTTTTTTACATCCCTTGTTAATACTAAGGAAAAAGACTGGGTCATTTATTTTCTATGTTAATAATACAAGCATATTGACTAAGATCTACTCAAGTGTTTTGTTTGTCACAGTTACTCAACTCTTTAGGAACCAAAGACTGACTTCTGCTCCCATGAAGAATGGAAAGCAGTATAAATAAGGATTGTTTATCCATAAAGTGTTCTGTAAGAGTGTGGACAAAGAATACTAACTTTAACTCATTACTGTGTGTTGTTTTCCTGAATTGCTGCTACAGCTGGTGTGGTGCTTTGTATGTTTGAACTTGTTTGCCATAAACATCTTCTATTTCTTTGACATCCCAGCAGCAAATTTTGCCCTTAGCCATTCTTCAGTAAAGTTGGGAGCTTGGTTGTAGGCATCCCAAACACTTATTAGAAATGTAATGGTTGGGAACAACTGTGAGGGATGTTTTAAACCGTATTGGAATTACCTTCAAATCTACCAGTTCATCTAATAATACTTCAGGAATAATGTAATGCAATGCCAAGAGCAAAAAGTGAGCATAAAGTGAAAAAAACATCCTTCTAAAGCATGCGTAAGTGGTTTGATCACCTCCTGATACATTTTTCTATAACTGAGTGTGTAGAGTATTCTGAGGCATACGGATAAAGGGGAGAGAATTAATACACTGTATGAACAATTATATCTTCAAAATAAAACTAGTCTTATTTCATAACAGACTAAGAAGATTCTTTAAGAACCGTTGAATAAATTTTTCAGTCCCTGACGTAATTTCGAAGTGATTTCTGGTTCCCCTATGATTATGAAGCTTTCTGTGGTACAGTAGGTCTGTACTGTTGTCTGAAGCATGCTTTTGTGCCCACTTGTTAGGCATTCTGTGTAACTAATGTGCGATTTGAAGAAGCCCTTATTATGCATATATATGTATATATGCAAACATACATTACACATATGCTGTGGTTAAACTATATAACTTTACAGCCCTGTGTGATTAATCATGTACGGTCTTAGAAAAATGTGATTTAAACCAGTATGCGAATGGATTACGGCACACAGCCGAGGTCTTCAAAAGTTTACATTTTAGTGCCCCAAGGGATGGATGTTAAATTATGAATTGTTAACCAAGACGCTTCTCTGAATACCTTTTATCACTGTGTTGGAACTTTTAGAAGTTGCCATCTTAAATTACATCCAAACAGTGTTTGTATACTACCTGCTTGAAGTCAGTACTATTCTGTAGTGAATTTTAACATAGACAGTGCCTTCGAAGAAAATAAATGTGATGCAGACCTACGTTGTGCACACTCCTTCTGAGGTTCTCATGATGCTTGTAAGATGCAGAGAAGCCAGTCACAGTGGCTCTTGCGTTGCCGATAGGGCAGATTAAGGATATCTTATCTTCAAGGAGTGAACGTGGAGGGAGAAGGAGGAGGGAATATTTTACAAGATACTGAAGGTCTTGCAAACTAACAAGGAAAAACATTGCAGAAATATTAACAGTGGAATGTGGTTGATATGCTAAGATACTCTTAAATCCATTTGCTGTATTTCAGACCGAAGTAGGAGAACATAAAATCCATGTTGCGATAGACAGTATATGGAAAAGCAAGTGCAAAATGTCCTTTTTCTTGGATCTTGCCAGTCTATTTTTCTATCGTTATGTTTACTAATGACTATGTTGTAGTGGGTTACTAATGAGCCAGTTACTTAAAAATATTAAAAGGATCCGTTGCGTATCAGCAAGAGGAAGTGTACTTAAGATTATTTTATTTGTAGAGGTATGTAAGATAGGCTTAATGAAAAATGCACTGAAACAAATGCTGGGAATTTCCTGTGTACTATCATAGTTCTGGGTTTTTGTTGTTCATGCAAATGTTTGTACTTTTTTATCATTGTCTTTTATGAAATACACTGTTCTAAAGATTGTGTTGGTTTGTTTATTCTGAGGTCCTGTGGAGAACACCTCTTCTTTGTGTTTTTTGTTTATAGACAAAGTGCTCAGTTCTCTAGTGCTCAGTTCCTCGAAGTTACAAAAAAGGGAGGGGACACCTGGCTGGCAAATACGTCCGCTGAGGCTGCGACGGGGTCAAGCCTCGGGCTAACAAATTGCTTCCCCTTCATTGGTATTCACATGCCTTGGCCTTTTGGGTTTAAATGACTCGGTGTTTCTGGGTCCTTTTCCAAAATAGGGTGCTATTCTGTTGGATCTCCTAACGGCTCTTCTTTATGCTTATTTCTGTTTAGGATTAATCTTCCTTATTTTATGGATTCCAAGAATGGGAAATAGAAGGTTTCATCCATATCTCTCCTGCCGTTAAATAGGGAGCTGGTTTTCTCAGCAGTTGTCACTTACCCTTCTTAATTTCCTTTGTACCTTACAGCTGTTACAAAAGTGTCCAGTGATCAGAGATGTGCCGGTAACTGTGGGAGTACTTCAACTGGGGCCAAAGGTATTTGCAGGGTTTTATGAAAATACACAAGCATCTTCAGGTGTATTTGATGGCTGTACTTTCCTGCAACACTGGATATGGACTCTCCTTGAAAGTGTCACCGGTGACAATATATTGGAAAGCAGAAAAGAAAACATTTTAAGTAGCGTCCTTGGCAACCTTAAATGCTATTCTACCTTGCTGTCATTTTTAAGCTGCTTTTGCTTCTTTATTTTAAAAATCACTAATTGGAAGGTGGTTTTATCTGCTGATGTGGGGCCCTGGGTAGTAGTCCCATGTGACTTCATCTGTGTGGGCTTCAGTAATGAAGTACAGACGATGGCAGGTGGTGGTCTGCCTTTCCCGTGCACACACTTTCCATGAGACACCTCTCAGATGTGCAGTGCTCGCTTCCTTTGCAAGAAGGAATGTGCTTTATTCATGGAAGACTTTGCTTTCTTCTCAGAATCCCAGTTATAGAGTTTCAATACATTTGTTCTAAGCTTAATGTGGTTTTTCAAACCCTAAACTTCTATTCAGAAGAGCAATACTCACAGAATAGAGAAATACGGAGTATTTTATTCAGAAGAGTTTGAAAACAAAGTCGATACACATTCTTCCTAAAGTTAACAAAGTGAATGAGCAGCTGGACTGTTAGTGTTTGTTAGTGATTTAAAGCTGTTGGTAAAGTCAGAAACTAAGTTCTTATCACATCCGGAAATTTCATGTATCTAAATTTTCATGCGTACTGTCAGCTTCTATTCCACTGGTTCACTGACGACTGCTGTGGTTGAGTAAGAGAAGGGACTGAGGAGAACCGTGATGGAATAATGTCGATAACCGGAATCATTAGCGGTGAACACCACCTGGAAAAAGAACAAACAATTACAAGACGAATGAGAAGTGATCTCTAGATATGAGCCTATCTTGTCATCGCTTCGTCCTCCCACGAGACTTTGGAAATACCTTCTCTTGTGGTGATTTGGTCACTCTTACCCGTGACTGCCAGTCACACACAGTTTTTTCCCACTGATTAAATATCCTTTGTTAAAAGGATATTTACCTGTCACTTCTATTAATTAAAATTTTATCTAATTGGGGTTTCCTTGTTGGTACTCATAAATCTCAACAAGATTCTTTTTTCCTTATTGAAGGTATGCATTGAACCCCACTGATTGTCTTTATCTTACAAAAAGCATTGTTTCAAGTATTTGAACGATTCCTGAACTGTGAGGAACAGAATTAAACATCGTGCTACAGTAACTGTCATCGGACCAAAATAGGAAGCAGTGAGTTTCCTTCATCCTACTGACCTACCTAGTCGGTGGAGAAGGACTCCACAATGCGATGATGACCTTACGTGTGAATGACTTAAACAGCCCTTTTCACATCTCCACCACCAGTCCTTTGATTTCTCCCTCTATGTAGTAAATTATTTTGTGTTGTGAGATGATGGGTGTCAGCTTTTAAAACAGGCACACTGTGATCTACAGCCTGTGCTGCTTTCAACATTAATAAAAAAGGTGCATGTGAAACAACCAGTGAATTGAGCAAAACGTGATGCCTGCTGAGGCTTATAAGAAAGGAGGCTTTTGCACTCTGGGTTAAATTAATTTCAAATCTGGAATGTAGTTTTAAACATTACTGTGTTGTACAATCAATTTACTCGCACGCTGTATCTTTCATCTTGCCTCTTTTATTTCAGTTATCCCAGAGTCTGTCCAGCATTAACCTTCAGTGTTGTCTAGAATGTCATCTCATCCATTTCAGGGAGGCAGAAACAAAATCTAACCCAGGTGTTTGCTACCTTTTGTCCAAGGAGATGGTGGAACAGCTGTTTGAGCAGGACTCCAGGACAGCTGGTGGTGCTCACTGAGCTGTCACAGTCCAGCAAACAGCTAATACAGGTCTGCTGCTGCTACTGAAAGGTCATACGAAAGGGGTGGTGCTGTGAAGGGGAAGCGGATGAGCCCCCAAGGAGTCCTAGACCCTGCAGCTGCCCTCGGCTGGTACCTGGCTTGGACCACCCTCATCTAACCCATGTATCTGTCCCATGCAAACTAAAATGGCCTGTTATACCTCTTAGTTCTCTGTTTAAACTGAGGACCCAGGCATCCAAAACAGTTCATACTTTCATAATCTTTAAAAATCTAAATTATAAACTTGGTCTGCAGTCATAGAAATACTGGATCCAAAAGGCAGAAAAGTCTCTTTCCCAGGAACCTTAGGAGAGTGCTCCGGCTGTTGTTCTCCCTCTGGTGTCTAGAAATGGTCACAGAAAGAAGCTGAGGCAGAAGGAGAGAAAGCCTCTGCGTGAGTGGTGCATCTAAGAGCTTTTCGAGAGTCATGGGGATGCTAGTAGCTCAGTTCTGTCATGCCTATGTGGTTACAAAGCTTTGAGACAGTGGATTTAAAGTGTTAATGCAAAAATATTCTAAAGTGAAAAGAAAGCTCAACAACCTGCAGTTAGTAACTGAAGCCCAGGAATCTACAGGGGTTGTTCTTTGCAGCTGGCGTAAGGAGAAGGTTGATACTCACGTCAGCATGGTGATGGAAGGGGTTCAAGCCCAGTCTCTTCCAGTAAGAGGCTGTGTCAAACTCAATCTTGTATGTCCCAGTTACGAACTGTTCTTTAGTCGTGAGCTCATGGAGCTCTCCGTGGTCATCGGCTTGTCTGTGTGATGGCAGAAGAATACACTTTCATGTTTTGGTTAAAAGCCCGAGAAAAATGCCGTTCTTAGCAATTGAGCTTGAGTGATGTTGTGTGGCCTAAGTAATGTGATGAATACTGCTACTGATCTGGAGTGGCTTACATCCAGCTGTGTGAGGGATGCTTCAGAGCTTCTCTTGGCACTTGCTCCTTCCACGATGGCCACAGCAGATGGCTGCCTGCCATGTCGCTACTCCGCATGGCTTGGGGGTGAGCCAAAAGCTGGCGTTATTGTTCACAGACTCTTGGCAGAGTCGTGGAGTTAATTAAATGAACCCACTCAGAGGGAAAACTTCACCACTGCTGTAAGCAAGGCGGAAGCTTTGTGCTGCTCTCACTGTGCAAGTAAGTAAGGTAAACCCTCTTGATTTTTCCAGTTTTCTTTCTTATTTAAAAGTATTGGACCGTTTTATCAGTATGACTGTTTTTTATAGTTAGCTGTCTGAAATTTGAGGTCTGCTGTTGAAATGGCTGTGGGTCAGCCGATGGTGCAGCCTTACAGAGTTCCCTGTTGTCTGTGTTGGTCAGTTGGATTTCCATCCTCAGCAAGCACACGGGTTGGTCTGAAGATGCTATCGGTGCTAGCCAAGGCCATAGAGCTGTCTTGAAACTATACCCTTTGAACACCAACCCGGTCAGGGCCCCAGAACCGGCGGTGAACGCTGCATCAAACGGGTCTCTTGGTTGAAACCTGTTTCTGCGATGTAACACCGGGGGGTTGGTTGGGTAGGTTATCTGCAAATAACAGTGCTACCAGTGCCTGGTTTTAGTAGTCACAAACCAGTTTTCTGTTCTAATTGCCAAATCTTGCTCAGAACGTGTTTTATTCAGATTGCATGGAGAGAAAAACAAATAATTGAATGCTTTTAATGTTGGTGTCCACTGCATGACTTAGTATTTGTGCTTCTAACTATGAAGTCAGAACACCATTTGTCTCTTACAAGATGCTCTGCAGCCAGTTATCAGATACTTTTACCTATTCAAATACCTCTATTTTTTTTGTCATAGATGGATCATTGTTAGATAACTTCATGTTTCTAAAAGTCTTTCTCAGCTAAAACCAAACATCTTCAACTGAGAGCAGCTACTGCAGAATCTCTTGCTGACATTCAATTGTTTACAAATTAACAAGGCTGGAGAGGTTCACGAGCGTTACCACAACTTTTGAGTACCTCAAGGTTAGTTTGTTCTTTGTTTCAAATGTTAAGTATGTTCTTAAGGCTTCAGTCGACATCCAGCTGTTCAGCCAACTGTCTTTACATAGAGCCTCGAAGCTCAGATTTGAAGAGAAGTAAACTGAGCACCCTCTTAATGGAAAATTTCATCCATTTCCAGTGAGAGGATAGGTGTGGGAGGCAATTTAAGTAGGACAACGTGAATAGGTTGTTCTTCCCCACTTTGTACAAATATATGTGGCCTTCGCTGTAGCCGAGGACACAGGAGAGCGCTGTTGCTTCTGCCAGCTCACTGCTTTGTGACACCAAAGAGCCACCTGCGTACAGTTTCTCATGGACTTTGCAGAAATGCATCGGAGCTGGGATCCCACAACTGAAATTACTGCACGATTTCGGCTTTATCCATCTCCCTTTTCAGGCAGAATAAACTGTAACGGACCTGGAAAGTCTCAGGTGAGACTTTGCAACTGTCTCGAGGAGGTAAGAGTGGAAGTGGGATGTTGCTTGTTGAACAGAGACTGTTCATTCTGTGTACCTCCCGAGTCATTTTTAAAATTTCATTTCAGATTATACTTGAAGTAAAATTAGCTTTTGAGTTTTTAAAGTGTTGATAAAATTTTCTAAAATTGAGGGCTGTTTCCAGCAGAAGTCATCTGCATTTGAAATTCTACACTTATATTTTTTTAAAAGACGTGGCGATGTTTAAATGTCTGGGAGATTCCTTTTCTTATTTTACATGTAATTGCTCCTCTGTGGGGGAGGAGGTGAGAAAGCTTTATCTGCAAATTTTCTCCTTTTGGCTGATTCCTTTTTCCTGAGGCAAAGGCGGCTATCGGGTATAACACGATCTACGTTCAAAATGGTTCTGTGTTTTCTTTTTAAAGCTGTGGTGCTGTGAGAAATGACAACCCATTTAGAAAGAAGGAGAACAGCCAGCGAAGGCAGGGCTCTCGACCAGTCTCAGTTCAGACAAACCAGAGGAGGCCGTCTGGTTGTTCCGGTACCCATGCAGCAGCTCATTGCTGGGTACTAGCAAGTGTTAGAATATTTTATAATGAAATTGAAGAGAAGCGATGACTGAATTAAAAGAGAGTTTAAAATACTTTCTTGTCCTCACAGTAATTAGAAAACATTATAAAGCCATTTTGGTAGCTGAAACGGCTACAGTTAAAAGACAATCTGCAGCAATTCATTCAATAGTTGGTTATCTTTGAGTAAAAAAGACATGTTGGAGAGTGTGAAACTGGTTTTTCAGCTATTTGGCCTCTTCCTGTTGCCTTCTCCTTCCTTCACTCATTATTTTGGTACGACTTACTTTGAATTTAGCAGTTCCCAAGATCCATCTGCAGCTTCTTTATATAACTTAACTGGAACATTTGGAGCTGGACTTCCTCGGACTGAATCCAGAATTTTTATGTGAAGAGGATGCTTGGAGTCACCAGAGTCCTTCAGATAGGAAGGGAACATTTTTATGTTGTAAGAAAAGCAAGCGATGGTGCACAATAAAGCAGTAAGGAATATTATTATTGAGATCTACAGAATATACCATCCTCTCCTCACTGAGATCACTGTGTGCTGGAGGAATGTAGCCTGGATCTTTCTGGGGGTGGTGGAACCAGGGAGGAAGATGTCAGGAGCCATCGGGAGGATGTAGCCACGTGCTCGGGGAGGCTCTGGGGCTGTGTGTGAGAACACATTTCTGTTTTCTTTTTGGCATGGCTCAGCTACACATCTGTGGCATGAAGCTGTAACTAAATTGTGACCTCAACGGGAAATAACTCAATCATCAAAGGTAGCAGAGATGTTTAAAAGTCTGGCAACTCTTCCTGTGTATTTTGAAGTGGCAATTTGAGCACAGCCTTCTGGATTTGAGAACATGTGATATCCTTGTTGACATAGAGTTATCTTAATTCTGCAGTAAACTTGATAAGCACCACATACGGACCCGCTCCTAACACCGTGTTGGATCAGATTTATCAGCCCTTGGCAGCAATGCAGGGATAGAATCATAAAATCATAAAATGGATTGGGTTGGAAGGGACATTTAAAGGTCACCTGGTCCAACCCCACTGTGGTGAGCAGGGACAGCTTCAGAGCAGGTTGCCCAGAGCCCCATCCAACCTGGCCTGGAGTGTTTCCAGGGGTGGGACACCTACCACCACTCTGGGTAGTGTTTCACCACCCTCATGGTAAAAAGTTTATTCCTTCTATCTAGTCTGAATCTCCCCTCTTTGTTTAGAGCCATCAACCCTCGTCCTGTCACATCAGGCTCTGCTAAAAAGGCCGTCCCCATTTTTCTTACAGGCCCTCTTTTGAAAGGCCCCTACAAGGTCTTCCCAGTGCCTTCTCCAGGCTGAACAACTCCCAACTAGGTTAGAAGAGGGAAACCTTCCTTCAAAGATGGGATGGCTGTAGTTTCACTCCCGACATGTTCATCACAAGCAGTGGTTATGCCCTGATGTTTTACCTATTCAAAGGCAGAGCTGAATCAGGGCTTTGACCTTCCATTACCTCGTTCTGCAGATGGAAAGTGAGAAAATAGAGCTTTGTGGAAGGTGCTAAACTGGGATGATTTCAAAACAGCAATCACTGATCTCCATTTAATCATTGCGAAATGAACCGTCATAGAAACTAAGAGCCCCCTCCTACATCCCCTCTTGCAGTCCATGACGTACCGACCATCCCACTGGCCAGGAACCCTGCCCTGTATCAGACCGATGTAGCAGCACGGATCTACGCCGCCTGTGTGCCCTGTCTCCTCGGGCTCTCTTGCTGGAACACAGACGCTCCTCGCTAGTGTTTCTTTGGAGGCATTGGCAAGGGGGACTCCAGTACCACCTGGCTCCTACGCTGCAGGAACTCAGCGAAATTCTGCTTCTTCCTAAAGGTTGGTCAGGTATTTATTCTCCCAGAGATCAGAGCTCGAGAGCAGCAATGAGCAGGGGGGGCAGAGAGAGAGCCAAGTCTCTTCTAGCAGGGCTCCAGGCTGAAGCATCTGCCTCTGGCTTGCTTTGCTGGACGAAACGAGCCCTCTGGGAGAGGGACCCTGGCTTTGGCTCTGGCCTTTGCTTGCATCAGTGAGGGCTGAGATCCCTTCTTGCTCTCATGGCATAGAGCTGTAGAGGGTAGAGCAGTAAGGAAGAGACTCCAGAAGGCATTTCCTCAGCATGGATCATGACAGGAGCTTGTTCGTTGCGTTATAAGGGCTATTATTTGCTTTTTGACAGGCCCAAGGCTTTTGTGTAGTGAATATACTTTTTCCCTTTCTTGTCTTGCATTGTTTTTCATGTAGTTGCTGTGTCTAATGACAAGTGCTGCTTCTCTAACCATAAAGCCCTCTCACTAGTCACTAGAGAAGGAGAAAGAAGGATCAGGAAAAGAGCAGGAGAGAACTACAGTCCATACATCCTATAAAAGCAAAATAATGCCAATAAAATGGAATATTCTACTTTTCACTTACACTAATTAAAGTATATACATATAGAAAAGGAAATACAATCTGGGACTACATCAGTATGAAGGACCTCCATCCTGAGAGACTTACCGGTGGTGCAGCTTCGGCGAAAAATGCCAGGCCAGCTAAGAAAAGAAGGAATATGGAATGCAAAGCCATTTTGCCTACCACTAGCAAGTCTCAGCGTCAGCAAGTAGAAACTGCTGGCATCTGTGATTTTTATATCAAGGCCTCCAAGCTGAGGCCACTTATCAGAAGAGCCGTATGACTTTCAACACGCCGGTTCATACTGTTTACTTAGTAAACAATGAGAAAATAAGTAACCAATACAAACATGCACCTTGCCTGCAAAAAAAGGGCTCTTCTATCACTGCCTGTGGGAGTATTGTAAATACTGCCCAGCTCAGCAGCAGGGATCTGTTTTCCTGTAATCAATGTCTATTCTGTTTTATTTTTCTCATTTTGTTGAGGAATGGTGCTGTATGGATCAAATATAGTTGAAAGAAGTACAAATTCCTTGTCAGCTTGGCAGTGTCGGGCGCAGCGAGCATTTCTCTGCGGTTATGGCTTGGTATAATTGACTCACCCGTGTTTATCTGTTAGGAGGTTTCTCTCCGTGGTGGCCTCCTCCCCACCTCTGATAGAAGGTAAGTGGGTAATGTATGGGTTATCCTTACATTATGCCTTCCTCTGGAGGAAAAATGTGTTGCTTTTGGGTTCCAGCATAATAACCAGACACCCACGTACCCATTTCTGAAGCACAGTTGAACAGTGTTTGAACAAAGTCCTATCACTTGTCCCTGAGGTTCAGGACAGGTTCAGGACTTTTCCTGTACTGCTACAAGTCAGCTCCCATCAGAAGCATCTGCTTCGTTTTAGGGAAATGTTTCCTCTTGAAATTAGACTATTTGATCTTTGGGTGGACATGTGTACGTACACTCTCTTACGAGGTTTATTCTGTCATCAGGTGGATGACTCTGTACAGAGTAGGGTTTTTTTTTTTGGTTTGTTCAGGGATTTTTAATGACTACAGCCATATGAATACATTTATTTAGCCCCCCTATTCTGAGGGCTGGGCAGAGCCCACTGCAGATCAAACCTACTAGTTTCCAAGCTCCAGGAATAGCAGGATCCCATGAGATCTGCATGCTTTGAGGTGGGTGCTGCTTTGAAACGATTCACGCTGCACACACACTCCACTCTTACACAACAAGAGTTGTGTAACTATGGTAGTGTCCAGAAATCAGGGGAGAAAAGTTACCGCAACGTGGGGATTCACTTGGTCTACAGTCATGCCAGCAGGATCCGAGTGTGGACATGAACTCCAAGGTCAGTGGCAGACGAGTGCTGATGGCTTCTGAATGGCAGGACTTCAGTACCTGTCTCTGTAGGTTCTGAAGCCCCTTAAAAAACAATGCCTCTGCTTCAGGATATTTTAAATACAATAGGCCAGCAGTCCACAGAAACCACTTCGAAAGGCTTTGGAAAGACTTTGGTCAGTTTATCAACAATATTATTTGAATCACAGTCACCCTACACCTCACCTTTTCCTGTTTCTAAAAATATGAAGAGAATACGAAGATAACGCTTCTGGTTTAGGACTTTTCTTAAGTGATAGCTCGAGATTTGACTTATTAGAGATTTAATTGGAATGCACCTGAATACGGTAGTCAGCTGGGTTAGAGATCAATGTGGTTAAGAAAGGTGCTAATTGCTTCAGAAGTTCCTAAATTGATTCAGCAGCAAACTTTTCTCTTGAAACAGCGAAGTGTTGAGGTTTACCTGAAGTTTTAAGTAAAGGTACACAGATTTTAACTCTTCCAGCTCTCTGGAGATATACGTACATACACGCATATATATATCTCAGCAATTTTTCTGCATTGTTTGTTCTGCTGCTATGCATTCAGAATTTCTCCTATTTGCCCTGTGACCTGTTGATTGTGGGAGGGTCTCTTCTGTGTATAAGCTATGAATAGTGTGGATGACTTTCCTATTTTGAGTACATGTATTTGGTAAGTATTTTAAGGTAGCACTACTCTATAATTTTATTATTTCAAGCCAATGCATTTGGTCAGGCTATTTTTAAGTTGGTGGAAAAGGTGACAGAACCAAATCAAGTGCCATGCCATGCGTGTTTTCTAGATGTGTTTTACACTTGAACACAAATCGTGACACCTGAGAACGCAATAAAAATTCACCGACAGAATCACAACTCTTTTACAGAAGTTACATTTTATTGACTTGTCTGAAGTTTGCCAGGTTACAAAATGGAAAAAAAACCCCTAATGTAGCAAAAAGTTATGCATTAAGAGTAGGAAATATCTTCCTCCTAAAAGCCTACGTTAGTTCTAGCGAAGGAGGGTGTTTGTGTAACGACAGTACGTGTTTATTCCTGGGGATCAGTGACAACAGCAGTGGTCGAATAAGAGAAAGGACTGAGGAGAGCAGCAATGGTATAGTGGCGGTGACCGGAGTCATTAGCAGTGAACACCACCTGGAAAAGAGAAAACTTGTGATCGCCATGAACAATGTACCTTCAAAACTGTCTTACCAAGAATAGGAACCACGCTCCACTTCCTCTGCAGAAGAGTTTGCCAGTTCTGCCCGGGCAACGATTTTATGCCCCCTGTTAGTTGTGAAGCTTGCTGAACACTGAGGAGTTTGTGAGGTTTGGACCGAGGCCCGCAATGAGCCTTGGCTGTGGAGAAGCTGGGTGGAGATACCTACACCTGAGTCAGGCAAACTAGGCTGTGATGTGGAATGGGAGGATGAGGGGGAGGTATCTCCAATGACCAGTTAGAAAGATGGAGAGGTGAAATCCCATCTAGTGAACTTAAATACAGCCTCTGTGTGAGGCGTCCAAGCAGTGTTAGGCAGTTGGAGACCACAACAGCTTTCAGTGCCTCACTCCTGTTTTTAACAGAGTTGGTGATGGGGAACAGGCTGCTCGGGGAGGTGGTGGAGTCCCCATGCCTGGAAGTATTCAAAAAACGTGTAGATGTGCTGCTGAGGGACATGGTTTAGGGACCCTGGCAGTGCAGGTTTGTGCAGGTCTGGACATTTGGACTTGATGATCTTTAAGGTCTCTTCCTTCTGTGATTCTGTGAGCGGCTAGGCTTGCCAGAACAAGGAGAGACACTTGTCCTAAGATAATGCAAATTTGCTGCTCTCCAAATCAGTCCCTGGAACTTGGGACCCAGCTACCAGGAACGTGTCGTCATCTGGGTTAAGCTCCCACTTTCTTTGGCTCTCCTTAGCCTAATATTTGATATGTTTCCTGAGCCGTGACGTACTTTCTATAAGAGGGCTAGAGAATTCCCTCCTACATCCCAGTCCTGCCAAAGTCTAAGCTGCTGGGACAGGAGGACTGTCGGCTTCAGTCACCTTGTACACAGACAGTCACTGAACTCTGCCCACTTCCCAGGCTGACTTGTTGACCTGTAGGCTGTTCCATCAAAGGAAAGCTGCTTCAACAGCCTTGCTGAAACACTCTCCACCAGGCACTTTTAAGCACCTTTAGAGGTGAGGCCCTTCTGTAGGCTCCAGCAACTTTCAGACAGCCAAACGGTTAGGGCATATTTCTGAGGGTTGTTTATTTGACCTAAATGACCCAAGCTGCACCTCAGGCTTTTATGGACCCAGTCATTTGTTTTGGTCTTCTACAGAGCTTCATAATCTTGTGGTTAAAAATGTTCTGCAACACAACTTGTAGCCATTCCAAACTACATAATTTGGGGAGACTTAAATTTAACGTCAGATTCAGCCTGTAGAATTTAAGTGCTAAGTAAATAGAATAGAGCACACAATAAATCAGAGTAGGGCTGAAAGCAAAGGGAGTGACAACGCGTGATTATATTGCTGGCCTGGTTATGAAATTGAGTATTGATGAAACAGCCAACTTTTCCTTTCCCACTATGGCTATTTCTTTTTTCTTTTATGGCCTTTTTTCCCCTATTGTATATTGCAGTACTGAGCATCTTTTTTTTTTTTAATTGAAAAAAGCACATCTGAAAGAATTGTTTTTTTCCTGTAATTACAGGTCATACTAGAATTCAGGGGTTTTCAGGTGATTGATAGGGGAAAAATTACCTCTGATTAAAGAATTTCCTACTAAATTACAGTTTCTCCAGCAAGAATAAAAGCAGTCTTTTTTTTTCCTTTTTCTTTTTTTTCTTTTTTAACACTGTGTACTTTGAATAATGTAGCTCTTTTTGAACAAAGGTCTGAAGGGGTGAATGGGGACAGTTCCACTTTGGAAGGGTATTTGCAGGGAAGTTGGCTGCTTCCTTTGGCTTAGCTGGCCATGTGCTGCCTTTATTTGCCCAGTGTTACCTGAACCATTTCACTGAGTGATGCTGCTCCTTCAGTATTAAAGAACTGTATTTGTTCTTTCCTGATGATGCCACTACACGCTATGTAGATTATTAGGTGTATTTGCAAATACTTACATCAGCGTATTCATGGAATGGAGAAAGCCCAAGTCCTTTCCAGTAAGAGCTGGTATCAAACTCAATCCTGTATATTCCTTCTACAAACTGTTCTTCTGTTGTGAGCTCGTGGATCTCCCCATACTCTGTTGTTTTCCTGTAATGGTAAAGTATCTACATAAATATTTCAGACTGTCATTTAGATGCTAAACAGAAAGAGTTGGTGTGGAATATTAAATAGCAGAGGGGCTGCACAGCCAAATTCCATGTTGAATGGTTTCGAATAATTTGAACTAATTCCCTCCTTCTGTACAGTGTTTGTTTTCATATGGCAGAGCCTGGCCTTGCTAGCAGCTCATCCACATACATCACATGGCAAAGCTGCTGCCTTTTTTCGTCATTTCTGTGACTACAGCAGGGATTATAGTCAAGACCCTGTCCTGGTGTCGCTGGGACAGGCTCCCAGGGCAGCCCTGGTGTGGAGCCGTGGGCAGTTTGGGGTCAGCCAGGGCAGCTGCCCCGAGCTGCCTCACAGGTGGAGCCCAGACCACAGACATCACACCCAGGATAAAGGGGGAAGGTTGAGGAGGGTGGGGGCTCCTCCTCATCCTGCTCCTTCCTGTTGCTGGAGAGTCTTGTTTACCGTTCTGCTCCAGAGGAGCTGCTCTCCTGTTTGCTGTGGCCGCTGACCATTGGCTGGGCTGAGTATCACTGTCTGCATTTTCTATTGGCTTTGGGGTCAGTTGGGCTGTTCCATTAGAGCTGTTTTCATGTCGACCCCCTTCTCTGCTGGGGAGGGATCATGGGGTGGTAGAGCAACTGCTACAGTTTAGCCCCAGATGTGGGTAAAATGTAGACAAGTCCCTCTAATAACACATGTAATTTGCACCAGGTGCTCTCTGGAACCAAGTGTTAGAGGCTTAGGAAAAGGATTGTCATGATGAAAGTCAAGATGCCAAATGTCAAATTATAATTGAAGAGAGGAGAGAGATTTTAGTGGAAAATGATTTAGTTCTTTAGCTATTAGCACTGAGGCTGTATGTCTTACCCCTATACACTGATATGCTTTAATGTGACTTTGAATGGTTGTGTCTTGGAAAATCAATTTAGTACCACAAGATTTTACTAATTTGAGTTACAATGCCTTGGTCAAAGAGCAGGGGCCTCTTCCACTGGGTAACACATAATTGAGCAATAGAAATTCCCATCTTAGAGAGACTATGTACTCAGCTCATAATAAAAAAACCTGTGGGTAAATGAGGGCAAGAAGGAAATATAGCTGACATCACACCCTAGGTGTTTGAAAAGGAGCAACCTTTGTGTGGCAGTTGTTTAAATATTTACATACTTAACTCCTAAATCCCATCTATCTCTTTTCCCTCCTTTCATTTCTGATTTCTTTTAATCAGCTTTTTTTATTCTGTTGAAAATATTTGATATTTATAGCACTTCTTAACCACATGATGTAGTTGGAGGAGAAACGAAGAAAGCCTTGACTTGAACTAGTGAAGCTTTCCTGTCTTATGGCAAGGACTAGCTGTCTAGACAGAAAACAGAGAAGCTGGAGGAGGAAGAGAGGGAAGGGAGGATGCAGTGACATGCTGCTTATCAGAGAAAGAATCAGTTGTGCTATTGCAAATTTTTTTTCCCCAACCACTGCCTCCTTCACCTTATTTGTCATCTTTGGTTAATGGTGGTGAATGAATAAAGTCTGAATGACAGAGCTTAAATTAAGAAGCAACAGGACTGAAAATGCCATGGTAGTTTTTAGGTTATCTTACATTTCAAGTTTAGCACTTGGAAGTCAGACAAAAGTCTCCCTGGTCCAATACAAGTGAAATCAACTGTCTCCAGGGTAGACCAAACTTGCAGAGAATCCAAGCCCTATTTGAAACATGGCTCACAGGCAGTTTGGGAAGTGTATGCATCTGTTGTCTAGGACTTCCAGTGTCACCTTACTAAAAGGAAATAGATAAAAGGAAGAAGAATTCATTGGCGAGTGTCCTTGAAAAAGAATTGCTGAGATCCTGCAGAACTGTTCAGGGTCCAGGTTAGCGATTCTCGTGCACCTGCTTACAAGCTGCATAGTCTAGACAGCAGCCAATTGCAAGGAAAAATGGTGTCTGCCTCAAAATCTTTGTTCGGGTAAGCAAATTAGTTTCAGTGTGAAAAAGGTGTGGGTGCAGCTCGAATGGTGCTCTCCCTAATAGCTGCTGACCCAGAGCTGCAGATGTCAACCATCCAGAACACTTGGGAAACTGGAAACAAGAGTTCGCTTGAAGGCTCTCACCCACCACCAGGAGTTAACAGCTCTTCTGTAATTTTAGTTATTAAGTTGTACCTGTTCAATGCAAGTGGTCTCGCAAGCGAACGCTTCAGCAATACTGTGGCATTGACAGCCAGCAGGACAGTGTGTGATTCAGAGGCTGGGTGGGATTAGGACAGAGCGGAGGAAGTCCTACGTTTGGCCCTGGTAAGCAAAAGGCTGCAAGTGATTGCTGCTGAACAGCACTGATTTTTCTATCTGAGTCAGGGAATAGATACAGTATAGTCACTTGTTCTTAATAGGATGTGGACTGGCAGCATCTGCTGTACAGTGGACAGTTAAGTTAAAAACCTGCGCTTTCCTAGCAAAAAACTTGCAACCCCCTAGTTAAGCCACTGCAGCCCCAGCTGCAAACCTGATCTTCTTTTTTACTGTCCGGACCTTTGCTGTGTATCGTGACCAGGTTAAATCTTCAGTGTCTGTGCGCTAACATCTGTGAGCTCTTGGGACACAAACTGCAGAGATAACCTCTGCTCCCAGGTGCAGACTGCTGCGGCAACATCTCAGGAACAGGAGTTGGTATTCTGCAGTTTAACAACAACAAAACCCCACTTCAAATACGCTGCAGTGTTCTGGCTTTTTTTTCTTTCTATGATTTACAACCTAGGTCACATGAGAACTATGTTTGGTGAATGCAACTCCTGAACTATGTGATAAGACCTAGATTTCAAAAAATATGTGAGGAGTGAGGTCAAAGCTAGTCATGGGAGGAGCTCATATGGAACCCATATCTCATGCTTCCCAGGTCTCTGTGCCCTAAAGCCTTCCTCAAGTGTGTCTCAGCTCAAGTCATCTCTTCTTGCATATTTTTGGCTTGACTGATTTTGAAGTAAGCCTCTTCATAAAGTCAGCTGTTGCTATGCTCACTTCCTCCCTGCCTTTTAAACACTATTACTCCAAATTCACTCACTGCTAGGTGCATTTGCTTAATTCCCTGAAATGTGTTAGCAAAGTAAAAACAAACAAAAAGGTAAAAAAAAAACCTTTACAGATGTTTGTGCAACATGTAATTTTTCCATAAGCATCTGCTAGGTCTTGTAACTTCAAAATATTATTGACCTGGCAGGAGTAGTCACAGATTGTGTTCCTTAATTGCATTCAGATTTTCATCTGGTTTAACCCAGAGAAACTCTGTTTTTTCCCAAAAGAAAAAATTGCAACCCCGTGTGAAAAAGCAGTTTAAACAAGCACCATCTGCTAAAGTCAACCACTGAAAGCAGCCTTGGTTAAGATGCCAGTCAAGGGAAAGGTCGGGATCTTTACCTGAAATAAAAATTGTGATTTAATGTTCCTCCGCTGCCTTCCCCCAGCAAAATGTTTCTCACTTGCCTAGGGTTGATCTTCTCAATTTATATTTAAGAAGTGATTTGATTTTTCTCAGGGTGTACTGACCTGAAGTGTCAACAGAGGTTGGCTAAGAACATCTGCGGGACTCGTCTCCCTGGGCTAGTTGAGAGCAGCATTGCAAACTGAACAACAAAATGCTGTTATGCCCCCAAAGTGAGGGCATCTAACACTGATGTTGCATTTATCTTATTCCTCTGCAAATTATATCTTGTATTACAAGAGCACTTGATGAAATATTTGAAATAATTTGGGTTTCCTAATAATGGCAGAAATACTCATGAAGGATAAGACATTATCTATGTCTCTACTTTCCTTGAAAACGTGTAATTTGTTTCACGGAGTTTCTCTGTTCAGTGAAGTGTATAAATCTGTTCTGGGAGTTGATTGTTCCTAGGTCAACACTTGACATTTGGGAGCGGAGGCGATTGTTTCTCCTTCAATCTCCTAACCCTGCTGGTTCCTTTGCAATGGGGAAAAGTATTTTTTGGTTTGAGTTCTATAAAAAGAAACCCTTCAGAAGAAGAGAAAGGTGTCTCTCTCCTTGTAGTCATCTTCTCTGTTTTTCTTCCTGCAGCCTTTAGGTAAAGCATGCTATAACAATCCTAGTGAAAGACAGTTGGATGCTCTGGTGGCTTCTGTCCATGCTTGTGCTTGTCATTCTGTGCTTGAATACCCTGCTGTTACTAGAGATTTCTCTTGACTTATGTAAAAATCTGATTCAATGAGTTGTTACAATTAAACTTAAATGCCTGAATACAGATTTAGTAAACCATGCTCCTCTGTTATCCCTACATCTCCCATTGCCTGAGGATAATCATACTATTGCCTGCCCCTCAGGGATGTTCTGAGGATGTTTGCTAAGAATTAAGCTGTCATTCTAGCAAAAGCCATGCAGATCCATAGAAATGACCACAAACAAATGCTGAGATTGTGCTTCTGTGTTGGGTTGCAATGGGACTCTCTAAAACTTTCTGGTCAAGGAGTTTCTTCCACCCAGCACGTTAGTTACACAGGAGAGCACTAATGCGCTTACTATTTGCATATGAACAGACAAAGCTCCCAGGGAGGATTTTATACGTGACTGCTGCAGATAAAGCTCTATATCCATTGCATATAAAGACAGCAGGTTAGTCTGGATTACCTACAAAATTCTGGTAAATAGGCTTTTAGTCTTTTTTTCTTTTTTATGGAAAGGATAGTACTGAAGCTAGGAGAAAAACCAGTTATTAAACCTATTCCCTTACAAAGATCAGATAAGCATCTCAACACATTTTTGCAATCAGCGTATATTTCAGTCATGGGTTAGTTCCACTTGAATCTGATGGATTTTAGTCCAGAATTCATGTGCTGTTAAGACTGACATTGTGTCATGTGTTGGAAAACATATTGCTCTTTTTGATCAGTGCTCTGTTCCCTTTTTTTGTCAGCTGTTTGCCTGAGACACCTTGAAAACGGCTCCATAAGAGCCCGTAACTTACCCGGTAGCGAAGTCCTGCCAGCTTCCATCTGCGGCTTTTTTAAAGACTTTAACTGCCACGTTCGCTGCAGGGCTTCCTCTGACTGCATCCAGCACTTTCACCATGAGAGGGCATTTGGAATCAACGGCGCCGTGGGAGACCTTGGGGAAAGCGGGAGAGGTTGTGTAGGAGCTGTTCACCAGCCCTGCAAAAACCTTCTTTCAAAGAAAAGATGGATTCTTATCGGAGAATTAATGCTGACTTTAAAGTAAGGTCTTTGCCCAATGGTATTCAAAGCTAGCTTGCAAACATCTCTTTCTTAAAGCGGAGTTACGTTTTATTACGCACACAAACAGACTGCTTGATAAATGTTTAGAGTTGCATATGGGCCTGGGAAAATGTTATAGATCTTTTTAATGGGGTCACAAATAAGAAAATAGGTAATTATTATAAGTGCAGGCAGAGCGTGTTAGCCTAGGAAACCAACACGACGTCCCTAGGGCTGAAAGAATATTCATTGCTTAAGCTTCATTATACTATGAAGAATTCTTATTCATACTTCAAAATTATTTTTTTAGTGCTTTAGAAGCACTTTTTGGTGAAGAAGGTAAAGCTACCTCTACAGTGAAGATACAGGATGCGAGTCATGAACTGACAGAAAGAGACAGGAATAAAAGGTCATCCCTCCTAGACACCTGACCCTTTCATAATATCCTAAAATAGGTGGCAAAAAAGCAAAACGGCAAAAATGGCAAAAAACTAGTTTTAAGAATTCTGAAAAAGCTACTTTAAAAAATGGCAGTAAAATAACCCTCCAGCCTTTGCCTAATGGTTACAGGATTTCATGGGTGAGGAGGATGCTAGTCATCTAGAAAATCTAGGCTATCATTTCTGTAATGGTTGAGTTTGAGTAGAAAGAGACTCACCAGTGGCGCAGCTTCAGAGAAAAATACCAGTCCAGCTAAGAAAACAAAGAGCACAGAGTGAGAGGCCATTCTGTCTGCTGTTAGTGAGCCTTGGTGCCAGCAGCTAGGGGCTGAGAGGATTTGGGATTTTATACCCAATCCTACAACAAAACAGGCTGCTTATTGGGTGCCCATATGACTCCAGATCTGCTGACTCTGATTATTTGCTTAGTAAACAGTCCAATCCTAGAGTCAGTCCATGAATAGCACCGCCATTGCAGTCAATGGAAGGACTGCAGGATCACTAGAGCAAAGAGAATAAGTAACGGACACAAACATGACCCTTGCCTGGGGAGATTAGACTCGTAGAAAGCCCTCTACAGAATAATGTAAATGACCTTTGTTTGCCTAGAAATCCAACCAGTTCTAGGAGATCTTCTTTACCTTGCCATCAGGTTGTCCATGCTAATGCCCCAGTGCTTTCTCTGCTCTTGCTCTGTGCTTCTTCTCAATGTCTTCAACGCTTTCTGAAGACCAGTTTCCACATATAGGTGCAGACTCAGTACGGATGATGGAGTCTGTTCATTGTCTGGCTCGAGCAGTGCCAACTGACCATGCTGGGAGACAGGGTCCCAAGCAGTTCCCTTGCTTGTTTGAAAGGAGGAATGTTTCTTTTGAAATCTGATTTAGATCTGACAATGTGCTGTCTCTCACCAGAAGTTCTGAAGGATTCATCTTGCCTAATATTCAGGAAGACATTGAGGTTTTCTCTTAGTTTCTGGGAAGAGATCTGGAGAGGTCTGTCCCCTTGGGAAGGTAAATGTCTAAGAAAACTGAAGTGGATCCTCTCTAGCTCCATGTTCCCCAGAAGGAACTAAGGCAACCAGCATAAACTGGTAGCCTAAATTAACATCTTGCTAACATCCTTGTTGCCAAACTCCTGTTATGCTGGAAACGGTAGTGTTATGCTCTGAAATGTGCATTTGGGTGAGAGGTTTTTCAGGGGTGAAGTTGGAAGGAGGGGAGATGGCAGTTGGGGGAGTAGGTGTGGTGTAGCTGGGTTGCTTCAGCCCCATCCCATAAAAATTGTCCACACTGCACCTTGTGCTACTTGAGAGAGAGGGAAACAGCCTTTGGCATTTCCTTTTCCCCGTGTCCTGAAGGACCCTACAGGAGCTGGTGCATGTAGTTTTTACTGATTTCAGAGTATTCCAACAAAAAGCAATTTGATCTTAACTGGAATGGGATTATGATGAAGGTCTTGGAGGAAAGTCAAGGATGGTGTTCTCCAGTGGCTCTCACGCCTTGAGGTGGCTTTGTGCAGTTGCTCTCTTCAAAGTTGGTTTTTGAAAAAAAAAAAAAAAAAATCTATATTACAGTAACCTCCTGAACTGGGATCAAGTGCCCTTTGTACTTACAGCAACGCAGGCTAATACGTAGGCAGCATTCTACGCTCATTTTGCATATTGCACATAAAAGTCAATGCAAGGTGCCAGCAGAAACAAATCGCGCTACAATCTAATGCTTGCGGGATGTATTCAGATGTTGGAGTCACAGTCACCTCTTAGATCTGTACTTCAACAGTTCAATTCATTATTTTTTACTCATGGGTTGTAAGTATTTCTCTGACACAGTAAAGCTTTGTATGCCAGGAAGAGAAATTGTCATGTTCTAGTGCAAGTAGGCTGTCCTCTCATTTGCTGTCACCTGTTCTGCTGGGAAATAATGCCAAGGGGCTAATGGTCTTGACGCCTGCCTGCACCTGAAATTGCTCTCCTATGGGAGAATAACTCAAAAGTAATTATTTTTCCTAGGTTTTCCTTCAAGGCAACAGTTTCTGAAAAATCAGATCAAGAGGGATAGTATATTCCAGCTGCCCATATTATCTATTTTATTTTCCTCTTTTATAACATTGACCTTTTGGCAGATGTTTCTCAAAGTGGATAAGAAGCATGGAGAATTCTAATCCCAAACATAATTTTTTTTTTTTTTAATTGTCCTTCATTTACTGGCTTTGCTTTTTTTTTTTCACTCTCCCCATCCCATACATAGCCTAGATAAGGGATCCTTTGACTATTAGCAAGGGCATTGTTCTGAAGGCAAATTAGACTTTGTGTGTTTGTGACTCTCCATTCACACATTTTGCAGGTAACTATTGCTGTAAGTACGAAGATATGAGCGGACTGAGTGAGAAGGTAAATATAAAGTCTTTATTATTTCTTTGACCTGGAAGACCATGGAGTGTTTAGAATTTATGTAGAGTTCTATTAAAATCCCATGTGAGCCTGACTTCAAATTACTATAGCCTAGTGAAAGCAATACTAGGTAGATCTTCCTCCTTCCATTGTCAGCCTCAGCCTATTAGCACCATATGCTGGTGCTTTGCATAAAATGTATGGGAGGGCTCAGGAATTCGGAATAGCTGGCTGACAAGGATGAGGAGCTGAGTATTTGCTGAAAGAAAAAGGCAGCTGTTTGGTGTCAGAAGAAAAGATGAAACCAAAGAGAAGGAAGAGGCTCCTACTTGACTAGTTTTTAGATGGAGAAGGTAATGGTGGTTCTGGAGACCCATCATCTTGATTGTGTTTGCTTGGTACTGGCAGAGGTTTTTTACATTTGCATGCAACTGAATTCTCAAATTTTACAGGATGTACCAACCTCAGTGAACTGAATTTTACTGCCTTGGGGGAGAATCAAAACGTGATTGTGGGAGAGAAAAGGAGAAAAGGGATGGGCAATTGCTGAGCATCCAACAAGTGCTGGTTTTTGTCCATGGTTGTTAAACCCTTTTTGTGCAATGGGAGTCTGAAGCTTATAAAATTAGTAGCTTATCCCAGATATATATAT
>NW_010394982.1:0-5919 GCF_000710305.1 Buceros rhinoceros silvestris
CACAGACCTCTGAGGAGACCTCTCCCCACATACCCCAGCAGGACGGGACTGTGCTCAGAGGCCTGCGGGATCCACTGACAGGGAAACCTAGCGAGTACACGTGCAGAGGTGAGGCGACCCCAAAGAGGGGATCGCAGAGAGCTGAGGAGCCGTTCTCCTTTAGCCTCAGCGCCACCAGGGCTGGTAAGGGGTGAAGGTCTCCCCCGGTCAGACAACACAGAAACACAGCCCCTGGATGCGAAAGCAGTGTTGGACAGGGGCGGGTAGCCTCCAGAGACATATGGAAGCAACAGGACATTTATGAAGACTCCTGCCTTGAAAACAAATAGTTGGGATTTTTTGAAGTGATATCAGTGTTAGGCCCATTCCTTATTCTTCCCGAGACATCCAGTAGCTGGGGTGCACTGGATAGGTGGGACCTGCTTTGCACAGTCTCACCGAAGTCCTAGCAGCAAGTAATCCACTTGATGGTGACTACTCAGTCTTCTGGGTTTTTTTGGTCTAAATATCACTACTGCTCTGTCTATCTTACCCTAAACTGAAAAATTACTGTTGCTAAGGTACCAAGAAGTGTTTGACATGCATTGTGCATGTATCTGAACAATACATTCTGCATTAATCTGCCTTTTAAAAAATTGTTTGAAATAGGAAACCACTAAGCAGCCCTCTAAACATCGTTGCAGGGCTGAAAACAGCTTTTTCTCTGCATCAGGACCTAACAGATGACACATTTGCTGAGATGATACACAGAACACAAGGCAAGTGCTGGAGTTACAGCTTGTTCTTCCAGATCTCAGGGAAGAACAGGAAGCGCTTAAAAGTTTCTCCCTTTAATGTTTCCCTTATTAGCACACTTCTGTATTTGTTTTGTATTCGCCTCTGCCAACAAACACCTTTCAGCATGACTCCTAGCAATAAATTACTCTGTGAATCAGGCTACTCAGGATGGATTTTAAAGCAGAGGCTGCCTTTTACCAATTTAACCAATAATTTTCAGCCCAAATAGAGAACTTGTCCCAGCAAAATAGCTGCATGCGAAAATTCAGACCTGATGAAGATCTACAATTTAGTTCCTCTGTGAAGCTTCTCACTTCTCATGTGAGCACATGTGAGGGGAAACTCCAGCTACTACGACTTCAAGTCTCTCTTATTTTCTTTAGGCTCTTGCATCTAATAAACAATGCCAGGTCACATGAAATCCCTCAGAGCTCTTCCCAGAGGACTCTGGCCACACATTGCAGAAGAATAACAACTTTTCAGTTCTCTTCTTTCTTATTCTTGCTAATTCTTTTTAATGACACATAAACAAAAAGTCCACAAAAAAACCCCATTGTTCATCAGTCAACTTTGATGCAATAAAAAATTTCTTCTGGAGACCAAAAAATTATTTCCAGAAACCCACACATTTCCAGTTCACACTCTACTTCCATGGTACATTCAGAAATATAAGACAGCAAGCACCACAATATGTGCTGGGTGTTTCACATGCTGTCAATTAAGGGAACAGTAGTTATTATGGACAAATTGCTCCTTCTGCTTAAGACTGTTTCTCTCGGGTTCCGCTTGATTTCATTTCTGCCCTGGATATCCCTCCTTTTCCCATTTTAAGAGCAGAGTTGTCATTTTATCATTAAAATAGTACATTTTCTAAATGAGCATCTCCATTATGGTCTGTGAGAAAACATTCTGTAATTTCTTGATGTATGATAAATGCTGAAAGTACTGCAGTTAACTGGAATTACCTTTGGGTAAGCACCCGCACTTTAAAAAAAGCATATAAAATTTTTAAAAGCACAATAATAAAATGTAAAGCACTTTTGACTGCAAAGACATCTACAGCCCTGAAGTAAAGAGTGGAAAGGGTTACATGACCGGAGACTGTTCCCTGGTTTATGTCAGATGATGCTAGCCGGTCTGCTGTAGAGAAAAGAGAAACATTATTTCCATGCTGTCAACATTCCATCTTGTCTATTTGTCTTTGTGGATGCTTGACCAAGCATCAGACAAAAGTCACAGAGTAACACTGGGGTGTCAACACAGCAGCAGGGGAACCGGTGGCTTCATGTCTTAGGGAAACAGTCTTCCTCCCCCTCAGTAAATTCATATCTGTGTGTATGTGTACTAGAAAGTCCAAATCCCCACGGGAGATGTACACTGGTTTTCAATTTACTGCTCAGCAAATGCTCATCCAATGAAGACTGAGCAGGATTTTCACCCATTATCTTCTCTTTGTTTCCACTCTTGTGCTCTCCCACTCTGGCTCCCAGTTTCTGTGAGAACAAGATTGAGTTAGGTGATAAAGCATGATCAATAATGATTACAGTTCTAAGGTTTTCCATTTCAAAAGATCACAGGTAACTACTCTTTTGCTGTTGAGTTTACATTTTCAAAATATGTATAGAAGGCCACTAAACGTGACTAGTAAACTGTCGGAAGAAAGCAGGACAACAGACGATACTTTCTAACGCATTTCTTTTCATTTTTAACATGATACTGCATGGAAACAAGACTTAATGCGAATGTGCTCTCAGTGTACTTTTTTCTCGTCGTGTGATTTCTCCCAATAGCTGTTGAACCGTTTAGCAGATCTTAAACAAATCTCATAGAAGGGTGAAGGTGGTTTCTGTGAAAATAGATGGCCAGTGAGAAAACCCAGACCATGCAGTTTTTCAAACTTTGAGAAAAGACGCAGAGTAATTCCGTACATTATTAAACATGAACCACTCCGCATGGGAGAGATACCTTATAAATATGCCTGCCATAGGAAAAGTTGCTGTCATTTTTAGAAACCAAAACAAGTCAAATGTGAGGCACACATTTCTAGCAAAACAGGCGGGTCCTTGTGATCATTGAGCTATCCGGACCAGGAAACTGCAATATTTTTGAAGAAATTAAAAATGTCTATCGCTTTTTTGTGAAAACAGGCTTTTTGAAAATAGGCCATTCCTTGCTGAACAAATCAAGCATTATTACTTGCTGTCACTCTAAAAATCACGTTGATCCTTGTAAGAATCTACATTTATTTTTCTTCTTTAACCATTGGTTATGCCCAACCTAATGTTTACTGTATTCATTCACTGTATTGTAAACCATCTAGGGTAAAGACACAATCTAAATTTTTGAAAGAGCTATTCAACTCTGAGTTACAAAACATTTACTAAGACCACAGAGGTATGTTAATTCAGGAAAAGCTGCTAACTAAAAGGCTTTAACCTTTATTTTTCTTCAGAAAAACCTTTTATTTTCTTTTATCTAACTATACTGTTCTCAATAGACTCTTATCTTAGCTTTTTTTATGCCAAGTGTTTGTCTCTATATCTCTGTTCCCTACAAAAGAGAAGATGTGCTGGGAAGAAAGCTTGGAAGAGTGTCTTTATACCTGGATCCTTGCTAATAAAAGCAACACTCAGACTGATTTGGTAAACCACATTTAAAGGAAAAAATGCTGGTGCTAGAGAAATATACCCACAGGCTTTCTGCCTCTTCTGGGATAACCATCCTCACACAGAGATGCAAATCCCTTTGCTTGACGTGCAGGTGTACACTGGTCATCTTTGTAGGATGGCTGTGACTAACTGAAGAACACTTTATTGATAGTTAGCAATATTCTTTAAATATCCAGACCAAGATTTTTCCGGCTCAGCCTATATCTATTTGTTCTTGTGCCAACATTGTTCTTTAATTTAAACAGATCTGTTCCCCCATGGTGTTTATCCCTGAGCAGAGCAATTTTATCCTCTTGCAGCCTTCCTTTTGCAAAGTTAAACAATACACACCCTTCCACCTCCTCTCATTAGTCAGGTTCTCCATTACTCCTGTCACTCAAGAAGCTTTCTCTGCAAATGAACTACTTTCTGTTCTTTTTTTTTTTTTTTTTTTTTTTTTTTTTTTTTCCAATCTGTGACTGGAGTTTTTACTCTAGATGATTGCACACCAAGGCTTAGCACCATGAACCCAATTCTTTGTCCTCCTCCTGGAATTCTCCTGCTGGGGAATTTTTCAGTCACATTTGCCTTTTTTCATAGCTCCATCCAATCAGCAATTTGCAGCCATGCTGAGATCATCAATAATGTCCAACCACTATTTCCAACCAAGGAGATGCAAGCTTAAAGCAAAGCTTTTTGTTATCAGCCCCCAAATCATGTGCTCATAACACTTGATGAAACTCCATATACGTGACATTCTAGACCAAATTTCTTCAGGACAAATCAAACAGTAGCAAGGGATAGATATGCATGCATGGATAAGAACAGTTAGTCAATGATGAAAGTATGGAATGGAATCACTAAATCTTCGCACTTAACCATAACAGGATTAAGCGTAATGTTTGCTCATACAACAATAAGCATTTAGAGAGAGAGAGAAAATACAAACTTAGCAGTATCAAAGCACAGAGAAAAATAAACAAATATTTTAAATCAATCCAGTGAACTTATTAAAAATTCTGCATTCTTTCATACCTTAGAGAAAAGGAAAGAATGAAAAGCAACAAAATTTTATTTCCCTAAATTTGAACATAAGAATAGCAAGTACCAGCCTATTTAGGTAAGGCTATTCGAGGTCAAAGCTGTGCAAAAATTATTTCACAGCTTGCTGGCTGTTTCTATGTCCCACCTCCTAAGTGAAAATCCTTAGTAACGGAAGGTGCGCTTAATCTATCCTTGCAAACACTAGTAATTAAAACACTGCAGTGGAATGGGGTCCTGGTTTGAGTTAGAACAGAATTCTGTTCAGTGATTATTTTTCAGCTAAGTCTCTGCTAAGTGACTGCACTTTCTGAAGTTAACAGCATATTTGTGCAGTGTCTGCTTCAAGAAGTGGTAACGCTTGATGTGTACAGTTACTACCAGGGGTTGGTCTGCAGAAAGGCTCTGGCTTATACTTGCTCCTGTGCAGACCAAGGTCACTGCTAAACCCTGTGTGCCACAGTGGGGGTGCAGTAAGTGAGAGGCTGCACCTGTGGGGAGGAGCGGACAGGGCAGGTGACCCTGAACTGACCAACAAGGTGTTCCATCCCATAGACGTCATATTTGATATAAAGCTGAGGGATCACGGAGGTCAACTCTTTTCAATGGTTGGTGTCTGAGGAGGTGTCCATTCTGCCGTCGATCCCAACCCATGCATTCCTGAATCCAGTTCCAGAATCTGGCTCCTGAATCCAGTTCCCATCTGCTACTGAGTCCAGTCTGGGCCTTCCCCAGCATCTGCCCACAGCATCAGTGGTGATTGTGATGTAATTTCCATCAGGGGGGTTGGGTTAAATATTGGTATTGTATATATTTGTACATTATTATACTTTTATTATTATAATTTTCATTAAAGTCGTTTTAGTTTTCTTTTCCAATCCGTAAGTCTCTCTCCCTTACTGCCTTTCTCTTCTTCTTTGGGAAGGGAGAGGGGTTAATAGAGAGCATCTGTCATTCATCTAGTAGCAGGCCCAGCCCTAACCCTTGACAAATGGGAATTAAGGTGAGTCATTTCTATGCTGAATGTCCCAATGATCAAACAGAGTCACCCTTTTCCTTCCTGTTTTTTGTGTCTCATACTTTTTTTTTCCCTGCAGTTTCCATAAGACCGTCTGTAACAGGAGTAAAAACAGACAATCAACAACCAGGTAGTCAGGATGCTCTTTCAGGAGGTGAAGGACATGATTTCAAAATCTCTTAGAGAGAACAGAGCACCTGAGTCTATGTCTGAGTACTCTCGCCTCCTGGCAAAAGGAAACATGACCTTTCACTGTTGTTTTTTTTTTCACACTCCTTTCTTTCTTTTGCTTTTCTTACAAAACCTGGAAAGAATTTCTTTTGAACAAAATGTTTTGCTAAGAAGTGGAGGAGGAAAGCAAGGATCAAGCTCATTTCAGTACATATTTTGATTCAATAGAAAACTTTTTTTTTCTTTGAATTTCATGGTTCAGCA
>NW_010394982.1:6019-24484 GCF_000710305.1 Buceros rhinoceros silvestris
GCAGCCAAAATAGAGAATTTCTTTTTTGCTCCCTGTTCCATATCTTAGTCATCACAACTTCTTGCAGCTGCATATTTTGACACTTTGACAGAAAATTCCAGGTCTGCCCAATGGCCGAGGAATGACTCTCTCACTTGGAAGCAGTCTGAGGCAGGCGGATGAAAAACTGCTTTTGAAAGGGGAACTATGAGCTTGAGTCTGAGCTAAGTTTTCTCTGACTTTTTACATCTTTATGTGTATAACAGGGGAAGAACTATTCTACAGTGCCTTATTTCTTATACCAAAATGCTCATTCCTACCACTGGAGCATACTGGCCTTTTGATCTAACTCTGTACGGAATTTTGGTTTTTATGCTATTATCTATTATGGAGTTATACCTCAGGCACTGCTTTAAGTTCTTTCAAAAACTGCAACTGATCAGCTGGAATTTGCCCAATAGCAGCAATTTTAAAACAAGAAGACTGTGTTTCCTTGTGCATTTATGCAAATTTAAGGGCAAAATATACACCCCATAAGGAAGACTGCTTTTGACAGTTTGTACTGGATGAAGTTTACACTTCAGTCTCTCAGAAAAAATCCTGAATTTTATCTCGAGATTCTTCACATCACTGAAGAAACATTTTTCATTTACATAGATCACAACTGTGTTCACCTTTTTGTTCAAAACCTCTTTGTTCAGAACTGTCACATCAATGTGTCTGGCTTCTTTTATATGAAACATTTCAGTCCCTTTACTTGTGCTCTGGGATGCCTCCTTCTAGCATCAGATATCCTGCAAAGAAACCCACTCCTAACTTCCTCAAACAGGGCCACTGCTTTCTTTTTTGGAATGTTTATTATGAACATTTTCTGAAGCAGCAAGAACTGTGTTTTCAACATTAGGCATTTTAGTTCCTGTTATTTTCTGTACAGTTCTGCAAGGTCTTGGAGGTTATCTGTCCTTTGTCCTAACTTAGAGAATGTGCTTTAGTAAGCAAGCTGATTTGGCTAGCGATGTAAGCCTGAAGTCAGTTCACTCTTTTTTTAAGAAGATGGAGGATATATGATTTTTAAATTGCACGTTAAATCTGAATTCTCAACAAAATAATACCAGCCTGTCAAAGAAGTGACTAAATTTCTATTAACAAAAGGTTTAAATTCCACAAAGAATGTTTCAAAGGATGATTGTTTTCAGACCAAATCATTCCTTTGATTTGTATAAGAGCAGTGTAAACATGAAGAGCTTTCAATTACACAGTTCAACAGTGATTTTGTAGTTGTTTTAAATGATAATTGGGTTTCTTTAGGATTCCTATTTCTTGACACATATTTAAAATTGTGGTTATTTTCGTTTTCGCAATTAAAGAGTAGTGCATGAATTTACTTGGACTTGACAGCATGTAATTACATGATGCACTGCCGACAATCATGCATATGGTTGTGCCAAAATCAGAAGAGCTGCTAGTTTAAAAGAGTTAGAGTAACACATTTTTTAAGGCCATTTTCATGGTCCCATCTACAGAATTAAAAAGAAGAGGCATACGTTGCTCAGAATAGAACAAAAAAAATTCAATATGGGTTTTGTAGCAAAATTTAAAGGCTAATTCTGTCTGATGCAGATACTAACTTGAATACATGTATATTTCAGTGATAGTCAAGGGTCTTTGGGATTTTTTTCCCCTTGCATTGCTGCTTCCTGATGAAAAAAAGGAAGTAACAACTGATGCATCAGTGTTTTGGCTCCTGAATGCATATAAATGCCAGTTTCCTAGAAGAGCAAATAATATGACTTTGGGTTCTAAAGAGACGTCATCCACCCAGATAATAGATCTGCATACATTTTAGGAAACTAAAAGTTATCATTTTGTGCTGCCTGTGAAGTTTCATTGCCGTGTTCCAAAACCTCAGCAGAAGTTTCTCAGGATCTCTCATTCAGGACACTGTGCTTTTCTATAGACAGTGTAGGGAGTGTGTTGTTCTTCATCTGTTACAAACACACTAACTGGTAAACTGTTCTTCAAGAACCTGTTCTTCTTACGATATGTTTTTATTTATTTGATCCAAGAGGCAGTACCATCCTATAGTGAGTTGTTGTCATGATAGACAATCAGTTGTACTCTGCCAACATCATCTCCGTATATGTGATGAAAAATGACTGCAAGGTTCAAGCAAACTACTCACTGAACTTCCCTTACAGGTTTATTATGCCACTATTGCAGGTTTTCATGGATACAATGGAAGAATGCACTATTAATACTCAAAAAGAACCAAGAATACACTATAATGACCCAAAATGCACTAAAGATTACAGTTACATTAGTTATTCACTCACATTCACAAACTGACAACATGCTAAATATTCACTGATCTCTTCAGGTAAGGGTTCCAAGAGCAACCTTGGCCGGTCCTGGCCAAGGTGGAAGGGTCTCCACGTAATTCCAATTTTCCTACCCAAAAGTCATGGTTTTTAATCCCCTGTTGTATGTGACATTTGGCAGGGCTCTGCCTGAGTGGATTATACTATCTGGAACGTTTACCTTTGGTGGTGTAATGGCCCTTATCCTCTTGTGAGCAAAATTTAGCTGGTACTTGTTCTTTTGCTAATTTGGTGATGTCTAATACTGAACAATGTTTGAATGGGTCTCAGGACATTTTATCTGTCAAGGGATTTCAAGGCTTCTCTTCGTTTCCATTCTTAGTATGATGCAGCATTTGACAACTCTGAGCTAAGCCGTTTCTGCAGCTGCCCCAAAGTCATCTCTGCACAGAGAAGGCAAAGTGGGAGACACAGCTGAGTCGAATTAACAACCCCTTGCATTTTGCATTTGTTATCAGAAACCTGTTCAGCCGCTTGGTACAGCACACTGGAGCTCTTCTCACGGCACTGCAGAGCCTGGCAACTGCTCTTTTTATGGGGAACCTGTCACTGGAGGCGGCAGCAGCACAAATCATGTAATGTCTCTACTATTCCGAAGAAGAAAGCATAACTGTGGTCAGCATTCACTCACACTACATGGCCAAGTTTATTGCTCCAGGGTGTTTGTAACGATATTTTTGCTGTCTCTGAAAAGACTTGCTAAAGTCTGTTCGGCCATGCTGCTGGAATGAGCTGATGAAATCATGAGAAGCAACAGTAAGTATTCCGTTCAGATCGCTAGCAGGCACAGTGCTTGCCTCCTTTTCACCTGAAGTAACCTCCAGGGGCATATTTGTTCTGTAATTGTTTTTAATTTGTTTTATCATGCCTGCCTAATGTCCCCACCCTTTTGGGATCACAGCCAAAATATCTGCACAGCCAGCAAATGGCAATGTGCCATTCAATAGTGTTGCTGTCAAAAGCTGGCAGAATTTAACAATTACAAGTGCAGACGGTCTCTACCAAGTAATATGTCACTTGACCTCCTAGTAAGGAACTCCTCTGGCTAGGTGCTGTGGGAAAAAACAAACAAACAAACAAACAAAACCAAAAAACCCCAACATTCTTGCCAGAATCAAAACCAAACTGCTGTTAGAGATTTAATTGGTAATCTCTGGGAAATGGCTGGCAACTGCTGAGACTCTGGAAAAGTCATCTCAGCTATCCTAGACTGATTAGAGATGCTCTTCTTCCTCATGATTAACGTTCTCAAAGTGATGTGCTGTGCCTCAAGGTCAGATTTTGGCTTAGATTAAGTCATAGTTACTGATTCTTGGGATTCGTGTTGCAGAGCTTCCAGATCAGCTGTTCCACTTAGCAAGTTTCCAGGAGAGGACTTCTTTCTTACTTCTTGTGAAGTACTGCTCAGAGGAATGCTGCCTGTGAACAGCCTGTACTGCTGTTCCTAGAACTGTAAACACAGCTTGTGGCTTTGGGAGCTGTGGGACTGCCAGATCAAGCAGAAATATTGCATTATCAGAGATAGTTCTCTTTCTTTCCTGAGACTAGGAAAATTAATAACTCCTAGTCCTCTTTTTCACCATTCAAAAAGCATACTTACAGATGCAATCTGCCCTTCTAGAGAATCCCTTTCAGTGACCGCTGCTTCTACTTCTGTTCCTCTGATCAGTCTCTTCCCTGTATGACTGTAAACAGGTACAGTTTCAAATGGACAAACTTACAACTACAATAAGGGACAGACTTCAAGTGTTATCTCAGTTTGCTATAGTGAACCACGTGTATCAATAGTTTGAATTCACACAATCAACAGACACATGCAATAACATGTTGCAGAAACAGAACTTCATGAAATCAATCCGGAATGAAATAGTAAAGCCACAATGGTGCCAAATCGGTAACTCATTTTTCAAGTAGCCCGAGCACGATACTGGAAATTTTTCTGAAGTTAATACAAATTTTGTGGCTTCAGTTTGACAGCACTTTCTGTGCAAAAATGACATTCATTAATAATTTTGACCAACTTGAGTAAAAACTTTTTACAAAGTGTGGAATAGACTCATAAAAACTCAGGGATCTCACCTTCAGAGTATTCTCTGACTGAGAAAATCTATCCTCTTTTTACCTCGATCTATCCTGAAAAATCTATCCTCTATTCAGGGGTGACACAATGGTGTTAGCATTTAGGAACAAACTGAGGAGCTTATATCCTGCTAAAGACACAGAAGTGAATAATCACTTGATTGTACTTGTGCAGTAAAGAATCTATATAGGGACCATTGACATATAGTCACTGCAGCTATATGAAATGCTAGTAATGAATCCATTAAGTAAACTGGAATGAATAACAGACACTCATGTGCCAAAGGCAAGGTTTTTTTAAATCTTACATCTTCCAAATACAAATATAATACCTCCTTGGAGTCATCCTGAGGTAATAACTCATTTCGTGCTCTGTATCTGTAAACATCCTGGTATGACAGACAAAATATTTAAATTATTTTTGATTTATCACCTTATATTTTTTCCATGGTTAGAATGCCTTTAGCATGAGTTGCTCTGAGATGACAGCACCAGGCTTAATCTGAAATTTCTTCACAATGGACTGAGGATTAATCATTTATGTGATCTCAAACATTTCACGTTACCATGAACTCATTAACTCCTCGTCTCCACCTATGCTTATGCATGACACACATAACCGGGCACATATATGCTCTGTCACCGTAGCATAACTCTTGGATCTCAGAATTGTTAAGACTGTCAACAGGATATGACAGTATGTCTCAGAGAAACTCATTTACTTACAGAAAATCTCCACTTGCTGCATTAGGACAGGCTTACATCCTCAGGGTGACGTTCATGGTTACGTTTTCACTGCTGCTCCAGAAAATCTGGGTTTCTGCAATGCCCAATGTCATATCTATTAATGGGTATCTAAGATTCCTTAAAGCATCTGAAATGATGTGGATGACTATGTTTAAGCAGCAGAATCCTTGCCATTATTGTCTCTAAACCGAATCAGAGTGTATTACGTAGTAGAGTGCAGGTCAAAGATTTACTTCAGTACTTGACCTTTGATCAATAACTACTTTGATGTTTTCCGTCAAGAATTCTTAGGAACAGAGGATAGCCAGAATATCCACTGTTCAGAAGTCACAATATTGGCCTTCTTGACTAGTCCATGTAGACAAAACCCATGACGTATTTTCTGTTGTCTCTAAACTAAAGGAAAAGAATAGTCATAAGAGGTACATCTCCATTTTCTCTTGATTATTTTTTATTTAACAGTGATTGAACTGAAGAAAATCTATAATCATGCAAACAAAGTTCTTTCTTATAATTTGAATGTGAAGTTGACATTTTGTGACATATTTGGATTGTCTAGTTCCTTAAACACCTGGGCATAAGACATGAATTTGCTTTTTCTTTGGGAATTTGGAAGAAAGAGGTACTTAGTTGCAACTTTCTATCAGAGTATTTCCCATTTATGATTTACTAAACTGTGGTTACCACATACTATGCGTTTATTTCCTTTTCTCATTTTCTGCCTCTGTAGTTCTGGTTTTCTTATCCTACATTAATTCTTTCTCCATGTATCTTTTATAATTACAGCATTGAAAATTCAGTTGGACAAAAAAAAGTCTGATTCCAGAAAAACAGAGAGAACCGTTGTCTCAAAATAATAGGCTGATGCTCGATACTAGCTGTATTTATTTACCTCATTTTTTCCCCAAAAAAATCCCCAGCAGTCACAACTAGTTAATGTCATTATAACTGACATCTCTTGTTGATACAACTCTAGGTTAAAGGAACAACAACAATCCCAAATAAGAATTCAACAGACACAGATCTTTCTACTTTTTCTTCATCTATTCCTCTTATTTCATTCTGTGCTCTTCCTGAAAACTATTTTAGCAACATCTATATGCAATAATTAATCCCCAGTTATGACAAGATCAATTTTCTAATTGGAGTTGATAATTTCAAGTTGTTTTATTCCCCACAGGATGAGAGAGCAGCATTTGCAAGGAATTATTTAGTTTAGAGTTTAAATTAATCATCGTGGTGGTATATATTTCAACTTAAAAGCTTAAAAAATAATAACAAAAAATACCTTGCATAAGCCAGGCTGTTTCTGTAGCTACATAAAACAATCATTTAATTTAAAATAGGCAGGCATACTTTAAGAGGCACTACTTAACATGCTCTAGTTTCAAAAAAGGGAAGTCCATACCGAAACACTATCTTAGTGCAGTCTCACAGCCTTTCTAGGGTGATGTGGATTTCATTTCATTCATTTTGTGGAAAGTATTAAACCTCTTAGCCCCATATTCTACAGGAATGCTCTAATCATTCAGGTATTCCACAAAACAGAAGACAGCTCGTCCCTCCTGCCTACCCTGTAAATTGAAAGAAAGTGGCCAAAACAACCATATTTTGTCTGAAGTTAATGTGAAGCAGGACAGGTAAATAAGTGGGCAGCGAAATGTCGATTTTCAGACTACCAATTAGATTTAAGTTTCAAACAGCTGTCAGTCTTAATCCTAAACAGATGGTAGTCACTGAAGAGTGGAATCTTCTGGATTACAGGAGTTTTACTGACAAAAATATAGTTCCCAACACTGTTCATTGGGGCTTTTGAGAATCAGTGTTGGATTTAGATGCTTAAACCATCTACAGCACTTAAATATTGGCACTTAAATATTTTTGTCAATCTTGGCCTGAAACTCCCCAAGCCTTGGCTTAAACTAGAATAATTCTAGTATTATGAGAAACTGCAGAGGTCTGCTATAGGAAAGTTACTACCGCCTTTGACTCCCACACTACCTGCAGCCAGAGAGACCGAGAGTTGCTGGTGCTCAGCTTCTTCACTAGTAATGGCTGAAAGATGTAAGGCAGAAGGCTAGTGTGGACACATCTCTGATTGTTTAGGCTGATTACTTGTTCTCCAAGCAACAGAAGGAAGCTATGCAATGAATTTGTGCAATAAATTAAGTATTAAGCAAAGTATTTTATCAGTTACTGATGTTTTCTCCAAATGCTCTTTCGAGTTTGCTGTGTTAGTTCTGCGTGATTAGTCATATACTTAAGTGAATCAGCATGAAATAATTCATGTGTGTTTTAGTTTCATTGGATTACATTTAGTCATGCAATATTTTATTTGTCTTGATTCCTAGATTCCTAGTGTATGATTTTGAATTTGTGCATAGTTACCCACTAAATTTTTTTATATCTTTGCTGGCTGTTGAGATATCCCGGACTGAACTTTCTCTGCTTCAGATGCCAGACGTGGTTAGTAACTTTGAACTAGAGCCCAGAAACTAAAAAAAAGGCCAAAACAGATATGGAAAAAGAACCTACAACAGTGCCAAGATTCACCCTCATAGTTCTTGTGTAGAAGCAACTCAGAAAAATTTGAGCAAACAAATGCTCCATCCACAGGCCCAATGACAAAAAAGAATGAGCTCAGAAAAGCTGCCAGAAGGAAACCTAAGGCTCCAGCCTTGCAGTAGAAGGTGCACTTATTAGCCACCTCTGCTTCAACATATAGAGTTGTCTTTTTTGGCTTATACCTGGGAAGACCCTACAAATCCTGTTTCGAAAGAACATACCACTGTCTTACAGAAGATAGACATTAATTAAATTAACAGAAATAACCACATTTATTTGTAAAAGCAAAAAGTCCAAAATAAAGTAAGGATATTCAGGAATAGGCTATCCAAAGATAACGGGCAGAATTATGGAATTTTTCTTTAGGAAGAATACTCATTCTTTTACATAATTCAGGTAGGTCAATATGTATTATGAAGGCAAAGATTATTTTTGGCATATTTTTAGTGTCTTGTAACTCTATAATTTGTGAAAATAACACTTTTATGAAAGTCTGCTCCAACCAGTGCTATTCTCTTTTTTCATCACCCATGAAATATTGGTTGTCTGTTGTTTTAAACATAATATAAACTCTGTGATTGAATTGTCTTCAGTGTGTGGTATGATGATCGTACCAGATTCTCAGTCCTTAGAAGCATAAGAACCACTAAACACCTCCAGTTTGTCAGAAATTTGTTTAGAATCACACAGCAACTGGATTTATAGGCTTGACCTTACGAAATCCAGGACAAGAAAGAACAAAAACTCTTACTGTAAAAGTGCTAAAATATTACATATCAAAATTTATTTCATCTCATTTAAACAATATTTTTTTTAATGTATAGAGTTAGATAAATTCATTAAAAGGCACTTTAAGATCCACATATACACTTTTCTTTATGCTGAACTTTGTCAGCCCCACCTGAATGTCAGCTAAGCCAGGAAGAGAAACATAAACTCACTCTGTAAATACTGTTGCCCTTTTGCCAGGTTGTACCAGTTTGGGGAGTTTGCAATGAGCTAATTTATCTTTCAAATAGAAATTAGTGACAAGGGGAACTGGATTAAATCCTAGCTGTGGAAAGATATGCAGGCTATGTATGTACATACACACACAAATGTATTTTGATTATTGGGTGCATATAGATATAAGAGAAAGGCAGTATGAAATATACCTAAATTAGGTTAAAAAATTCAAACATTCTTCAAAAATAATCTGTTTTCTCTTGAAAAGTGCTCTGAAAAGTGTGTGGAATAGATTTACTTAACTTAGTAGACATTATAGTACTATCATAATACCAAAACCATAACCACATATTCTGAAATCCTGTATTTGACAGTAACCAGAACAACACACACACACACACACATATATATAGCAATTCTTCCGCGTTTTTTTATCTCACTTTCATTGATGGTAATTTAATGTCTAATTAACTGAAATTGATTTGATTTTTTTTAAATCCATGTAAAATTGCCACAGCAACCTATTGCAATGGGTTCCACAGTCTGTGTTGCGCATGTTGTAATGATTTCACCACCATTAACATCTTTCTTTTAAACAGCCAAATATTCCTTTCCAGTTAGACATTGATGCTGAGAAGGGGTGCTGGAGCCAAAAAAGCAGACACCTAAAGCACAGGACTCAGCCTTATGTGATGTTTAGCATTCATACTGGCAAGTACTAAGCAGTTCAGCAGAAAAATTTCCCCTTTAGATCACCTGCCTCATTCTCTCCATGAACTGCACAGAAAGCTTATGTATAGAATGCCTCACTTAAGTGATCTGAATCAACCAGCTGGGACTAGGTGCCTCATATCTTGTCATTGCTTCACTTACTTGGAGGCAGTTGAACAACAATTCTGTATTTTGGTCATTACCTATAGATTTATACGTGTGAGTGTATGTATATATATACACATAACAATGCCAACTGACATAGTGAACCTTAGAAAAAGTTCTGTTGAGCTGGATTATGAATATTTTCAGATCACCAGAACACTGCAATTAAACTCTTTGAAGACTTCTGCTGCAATACTGTAAATTGCCTTATAGATTTTGCAGTCTCAGCTGCTTAGAAGTGGGTTACGTAGTTCTTTACACCTAGGCTGCAATTCACAACCCAATTAAAAAATCGCTTCCAAAAATGGGAGGATGATATTTTTATCATATCTTGGCATATCTAATAAATGTTTGTACAGCACACACTTCAGTATCTTGTGGGAGCTTAATGATTGAGAGAGCAAAAGAAAAGGAAATAATTAGAAGATATTAAAAATTATGGCAGGATTGGATAGATGGTTTCACTCATGGGAATGCAGTCTAACAGTATTAATTTTATTTGTTCTCCAGGCAGATAATCTGTCTAAACACATTTGACTAACAAGCCTTAAAAACCCCTGACGAGAATAGCTGAGAATTTGAAGTTCAATTTTACGGAAATTTCTCATATTTCACAGGTACTTGTATCATTACAAATGAATTCAAAGTCAGGAAATTTTACAATTATTCATGGAATATGAAACTGGAAATTCTGGGAGGGGAGAAAAGCTGATAAGAAATTGAAACATACCAAGAAATGTTGTATATAACAGAAAATATACTACAGCATAAGACAACTAATAGAATACAAAAGCCCAAATAAACAATAGCAAAACAAATTCAGAATGAAACACTCATTTTGCCAAAAGAAATGTTACCAGTACTAATGAAACAAGAACAGTCTTGATCTAACAATTTTTTTCTTCGAAACATGCCAAAATATATGTGGTGCCATAAAAGATTTGGACTTCTTTAATACTGAAACACTGAACATCCCTACTTGTAGAGAATAGTGACTTGAAACACGGTGTGGTATAGGGAGCTAGAAAGCTGGAATGTTCCAGTCTGATTCACTTCACATTTAGAATTTTACAACTTAGGTTGTCACCAGGACTCATTCTGGTCTTACAGGGTTCACATATTTTCAGTAGAGTATTTTCCTATGTTCATTCTGATATTCCTTTTTTGAATTTTTAACTTCTCATTTTTCAGGTTTGGGGTTTTTTTTCACTTTCAAAAAATCTAAGAAGTGATCCTTAAACAAGGATGTCAAATATTATGCTGTTATTCAGTAATGTTACAGGGCATGAAATAATTCAAGTAGAAGAATTACTTCTCTTTACCAGATAAAGCATATCACAAAATTTAGAAGTTTTATTTAATAGTTAATGCTAACATATTAACAATCACTGTCCCAAAACAGTTAAGAAATTCACTGTCCCAAGAAATAAGATTCTGTCACATAAGGATGACTAGATCCACAAAAAGATGTCTATATCTCAGTAGTTATATATATGTTTTATTTCTACACACCTGTTAGCTCCATCAACAGCGGTGCATGATAAAATACAGGAGGGAAATTCGGTATCCCAATAAGCAGTTTGCCTAGCTTAATAGAAGATTGTTCAGCTCATTCACTGTACACATTTCTAAATATGTTCAAAGGCAGTAAGTAGGAAACAATAAGAGAAAGGTATTTGCACCGTCCCCGCCTTTATATTTCGCTTGTACCTGGCCTAATGAAATTTCGTTGTTGCCCTGCATCACAAGAACGCTAGAAGCACATAAAGCCCCAAACTAGCTTAAATTTAGGTGGGTAAATGATGCCTCTCAAAAGACAGAGATGCGGATTTGAACCTTCCCCTCTCCCTGACAGGAAAAAAAGAAAAGAACCACAGACTAGGCAAATATTTTGCCAGGGAATTATTTTGAAAAACAGGAGTTGCACAATAACATAATCTAGCAAGAGAGGTGTTGCCATGGTATAATGTACAAAGCTGAGATCAGTATCTGCGCCCAATACTCATGTCACAGCATATAGGACAGGTCAGGAGACTGGAAGAGTTTACGCAAGTACTAGACAAAGATTAACACTCAGTTTACACTTTACACATTAACACTGTCAGCGAGACAGTTTTCCTGGTGAAAACAAAAACATCCAAAGGGAGCTCTGCCTGAGCACTTGCTTGAAAAATATTGAAGTCCTTTGCAGATGTAGCTCTGCATGACACGGCCCAAGTACGAGGCATGCAGCTAAGGGAGAAATATGATATGTATCTGCATTTAAATCTCCAAAATGGCTCAAGAATTAGGAATTATTTTTAATCATTTAGTCCTATGATGCATTGACTTTGAATATACCAGATTACATATTTAATCCGTATAAACAAGACTAGCAATGTCCTTACCTGTTTATGTACATTCCCCTTCTCCAAGGCAACTTGAAAAATATTGAAGTCCTTTGCAGATGTAGCTCTGCATGACACGGCCCAAGTACGAGGCATGCAGCTAAGGGAGAAATATGATATGTATCTGCATTTAAATCTCCAAAATGGCTCAAGAATTAGGAATTATTTTTAATCATTTAGTCCTATGATGCATTGACTTTGAATATACCAGATTACATATTTAATCCGTATAAACAAGACTAGCAATGTCCTTACCTGTTTATGTACATTCCCCTTCTCCAAGGCAACCACTGCTTCATAATCTCAGTGTTCATATATTCCTCATGTAATCCCACCATGTAATAAATGTTGTTCTGTTTAAATAGAATATCCCTGTGTCAAACTAATTTCCATCCAAATGTCTTTACATACATTAGTTCCATCTTCACACATTATCTATGTAGTTATTTTTTAATTTTAATCCTCAGCCTTCTAGCACATTCCTACATATGCAGTTTTAGCATTAAACATTGTCTTCAAAATATTAAATTAAAGGAAATGTTTAGGAAATTAAATACTATTACATCATGCATTTTGTCCCCAAAAGCAAGTTTCCTGATTTATTTGTTAATGCAGATTTCTCACTGGAGTGAAATATTGACCAAGAAAAAGCAGAATTGGAAAGTAAAAAATAATTATCAATGCTGTATTAGAAAATTAAACATTTTTATCAGATTTAAATATATATGAAAATTGAATCAGCTCTCACAAAACACACACTGGTATCACAGAGAAAATGTCCTCTGTAAGACGTTATTTATAGTCACTGTAGAGCCTTTCCACACAATTGCTTAAGCATGGAAGTTCATAGCTAGTATTGGGGCTCAGAGGGATGAATGATCAGGAAAGGGGAGACTCTAGTTTTCAGAAAAAGGTAATGGATCATGAATTGTTCCAAAACAATGGAACAATGTGTACTATGAAACTTCCAAGGGTTCTTTTCCCTTCTTGTGAGAACTCCATGGCAGACCAGAGCTATTTCAAATTCCTGACTACCATTAAATGGACTTAACCAAACAAATCTTACTAGTCTCAACTCTTACTTAACTTGTCTTAACCTACAGTCTTCCAGTTTGAAGAAAACATCTGATGTGAAAATTTCTTACTTTTGACATGGTAGAATTGTGAAGAATTTTAAGTGGACTTATCCTGATGAAAAATGTGAGAAAACTTCTTAGATTGTGCTACCAACCCTGCTTACAGTTGCCCACATAATAATTTCTAAGCAAATGGTTTATGTTCTCCTTAATGAAGATTTAGAACTGTGAAAGTTAAAAATAAAATAATTCCTAAAAAAACACTAAATTTGAAGAAAATAGTTTATGCACTGCAGTAAATTCACTGCATGAACAAAATCAATTATTTTTTAAATCTTTCTTACTGTCCCCAGATCATACACAGAAGTGCCCATAAATCTTTTCATACCATTCTTTTTACAAATGTGCATATGAGATGAAATAATGTTAAACTGCTGTCTGATTTACCTCAAGATGGAATTAGTCCAATAATTGCTAAGTTCTTTTTTTAATTCTGTACTGTAACTACTAATTGAAAAATATGAAACCACTAAAAACAGTGTATTCATTACTTTTCTGTCAGAAACTGTCTCACTCAACTTCCATGGAGGTGAACGGTATGTGTCAGGGCCGTATCTGGACAATATGCACATTGCAAATGAAAGCGGCTTCCTACGTGAGGAAGCCTCAGACAGAGCTTTAATGTAGTCCAGCATACCTTGGTATTAGTGGGGTTCTCTCGTCATTGTAGTCTATTACTTTTCTAGTTAGAAACAAGTGCATTGCTTTGTTGAACACCTTTTAGTTGCTGTGATACTCAAAGGTTCCTTGCACAGTCATATTATTTTAGTAAAAGCCATTTTCTGAAAAAGTGATCTGCTTTCCTTCTTCGTTTCTGCAAAGTGATCCCAGGTTGCTCTGCAAATATAAATAGATAATGTGACATTAATGAGCTTAAGGAAAAAGCAGTCGTGGTTGTTTATAGCATATTTATGTCCTTAACTCTTGTATACTGGAAGCATTTGTAGTCTACTCACACATACATTGCTATTAAACATTAAACAACAAACAAAAAGTATTAACATGTATTTTAACTTACCAGCTGGTGAATTAGCTTGATAACATTACAAGTAGAAACTGTCCTCATGATATTCTCAGAATCACAAAATGTTAGGTTAGCAGGGACCTCTGGAGATCATCAAGTCCAACCCACCTGCTCAAAGCAAGGTCGCCCAGAGCAGGTTGCTCAACACTGCGTCCATTTAAATTTTGGCTGTATTCAAGGATGGAGACTCCACAAGCTCTCTGGACCACAGGTTCCAGTGCTCACACTCACAGGAAAAATGTTTCTTCCAGTGTTTAAGTGGAATTTCCTGAATTTCATTGTTTGCCCATTACCAATCGTCCTGTCACTGGGCACCACTGACTTTGGTTCTGTCTTCTTTACAGCCTCCTATTTACACATATTTATGAGATCCTCCTCAGCCTTCTTTTCTCCAGGCTGAACAGCCACAGCTCTCACAGTGTCTCCTCAAATGTTAGATGCTCCAGTCCCTTAATCATCTTAGTTTAGCAGACTAGTACATTTGTGTTTCTCTTACACTGGGGAACCCAGAACTGGACCTAGCAGGCCGGATACATCTCACAAGGGCTGAGCAAAGAGGAAGGATTACCAGTCTTGTCCTGCTGGTGATGCTCTGCCTAATGTAGGAGCCAGGAGGCTGTTTGCTGCCTTTGCCGCAAGGGCACAGTGCTGACACATATTCAACTTTTTATCTATCATTATTAGAATAATTGTGAAAAAACAGCTTCACAGTCAACTGCAGTGGAACTTTATGTTAGATTGAAGCTATTCTTAGATCTTTAACAAATTGTTTGATATACTTCAGACCACAGTCTTAATGTGTGTTATGCATCTCCTTTTGCATACAACATTCTAAAATTCCAGGTCCTCATTTATTTCACAATAATTCTTTGTTGTCATTTACAATGACATATGGGTGACCTTACTGAACAGCTAAGTATGTTACAGTATTTGATGTGGCTGTGGATTCTGGTTTTATGTGATTTCTGAAGTGTCTTGGAAGACTTGTTTATATGGCTTCACATAAAAATTTTTGCAATGCGTTATAGGTTTACCATCCAAGCAAAACTATGTCAGAGGGTTTAGAGTTTCATAACATAGTCAAATATATAATTTCTCCAGTTGCAAAAAAGGCTTTCAGATGTCTTTAATTCTGAAAATGGCTAAGTTTACTCCTGCATGTTTGAATAGCAGAAATATAAAATGGAAGAGAGCTATCAAGTTCTTTATATTATCTTAAAGGAATGTACTTGCTAGTACGATTTCCAGAATATAATGGGCAATTTGAACTTAGCTTAATAATTACATTGATGATTTTGGTTTCTTCCTAATGGTAATATGAAGTAAAAACTATTACATAAACAGGAACTAATTTGTAGGTCTCAGCAAATGAATTCAGTATGTGTAGATAATGTCTCTGCGCTGACTTGAACTAAATATTTTGGTCAGAGCTTTTAATACAGACAGAAGGATGAGTGTGGCTGCATTCATAACAAAATAAAAGTGCTTATGCCAGCATAACATGCTCCAAGATGCATGGATGCATTCCTAAAACCCTGAATCCTCCTTCGTAAGTCAAGATTAATCTAAGGATCTCAGCTAGAAATCCTATAATACATTATTCTTAACTGACTAGCAAATGCAGTTTATTTTGTAGTTTTAAACATATTAAATGATCAGAAATAATACCCAGTAACTGTCTGTAAAGTTAGAATACTTAAAATACTTCACAAACCAGCTGTTGGTTTAAGTTTTACGTATTAGCTTTGAACATAGAACTACTTTATTAAACATTGTATAAAGTTTTTAAAAATAACTGCTGTTAGTTTTAATATTGACATTTAAGGTTACATTGACCAGCCTGAAATCAAGATTTATGCATTGGTTTTGTATTTTCACCAGCTAATATCAGCAGTTCACGTTTCCTTAAGAAATTAAGAATTTGATTCTTCTAGTTTTACATAATTTTTTGTTGTTGTTGTTTCTGTTACGCAGTTTCTGATTCAATTTTTAAAAGCATTACTTTCTCATAAGGAAAAGTGCCATGGTGTTGACATTTGAAATTTTCAATTAATTTCTGAATTTCATCTCAAGTGATGTGTCATTTCTAGTAAGTACATTACTCATCTGCTCTTTTGCTTCACTTTTCATACCTTTTCTTTGAGTTTTGCTTCATTTTCCGTATTATTTCTGAATGTCACCAGTTCATCCTTCTGATCAGATGGTAATCTGTAGTACTTTACAAGTAATGCGTAGCACTTCCAGGTTTTTGTACACAAAGACTATCATGGAATTTCTCTGACTTCCCTAAAACATACACATAGCAATCACTCTGCAGCACAAAATACTCTCCCCACCTCAAAAATCTCTGTATGTGATATTTTTTACCTAAAACAGAACCAGAAAGTGAGGTACCAAAGCAGTTAACTGTAGAGAAAAAAAAAGGAGGAAGCCAAAATATTAGCTTGAAAGACAACTATTACTGTCAGATCATACAGAAATTTGGAGAGCAGAATATGGAGCATTCATTGGATTTCCTGTTAATTCACTGTTTTTCAAAGTTGAAATTAAGGATTTCCAGGATTTCTCTCTTCTTTTTAGGTTCTTAATTTTTAATAGTTAAAACATAATCCAAAACTTAATCCTTCCCTATTCAACTGGATATTAGTTAAAGAATACACTTTAGTAGTATCTATCCAGCATTTCAAGGAAATGAAAAAAAAACAAAACAAAACCAGGAGTTTTATCTATGTGGTTATAATGCTTTAAGGAAGGAGACAATAATTCACTTTCATTAGAAGTACACAGTTCAAAGAAACACAAGTTATTTTACTGGGTGGCTGCTCTGATTTTAATTGCTCACACTAGCCTTTTACAGTTTGAGCGTAAGCCTACAAGAATTTTTTTCCAAATATATAGATATTTGCGCTGCTTGATGAGTTGATAATGAAATGAATAGGATAGACAGTCAGTCCTTCATATAGTGTGTTGCCAAAGTTGCAAGAGGCATGGGAGGGGTTCGCATATTTTTGTTTTGTTTTTACTGCCAGCTGCCATACTGCTGTGGTGTTTAAAGACAGTGCCAAATACAGGGTTTTAAAGGTTCTCCTATAATTATATCTGATAGAGAAAGGGCAGGGCATGCTTTAACACTGAATCCTTCCTTATTCATTCAGAGCCTGGCTCAAACCTAGAGAAGTTTAACACCTTGCCTTCCTAACAAGGCCGATACTGCTCTGGCCACTCACATTCATCCTTGTTATTCTTCCAGTAGACTATAATTTCTTAAAAAGTGTTATTGGTTCTAAGGCATCGAATTAGCTCCATATTCTCAAAGTTATCTAGTGACTTTTAAAAAGTCATCAAAAGAATGCTTATATCCTTATCGAACACTGTTACCTTAATTGCTTTGAGTTTGCTTTTTCTTTAAAAGCATTAAGTATCTAAGGTGAAACACTAGCATCTTCTTGTTCCCCAGTTATTTGACCAATTTGCAGGACAATGGATTGAAAAATTAGCCATCATGATGCCTGAGCATGACAGTAGGAATCTGATCAAGGAAAGCCATGCTTGGCAGCTGGAAAGTCTCTCTGAATAGGTATCTAAGACTGGATTCCTAAAGCCCCTTGTCCCTAGCTTCCTAGGCAGCTATTTCCTACCCCTCCTAGAATCATAGAATGGTTTGGGTTGGAAGGGACCTTCAAAGGTCAGCTAGTCCAACACACCCCCACCCCCCCCCCCCACCTGCCGACAATGAACAGGGACATCTTCAACTAGATCAGGTTGCTCAGGGCCCCATCCAACCTGACCTAGAATGTTTCCAGGAATAGGGCATCTACCACCTCTTTGGGTAACCTGTGTCAGTGTTTCACCACCCTCACTGTAAAAAATTTATTCCTTATATCTAGCCTAAATCTCTTCTCTTTTAGTTTAAAACCATCATCCCTTGTCCTGTTGCAACACGCCTTCCTAAAAAGACTGTCTCCATCTTTCTTATAAGCCTCCTTTAAGCACTGGAAGGCTGCAGTAAGGTCTCCCTGGAGCCTTCTCTTCTCCAGGCTGAACAACCCCAAATCTCTCAGCCTGTCCTCCTAGCCGAAGTGCTTCATCCCTCTTCACTAGATATATAGCACTGTATAATTTTCTTTACACCAAAACCTTGCTTTCAGTCATAGTAAATGTTTCCAAAGAGACAGGAAGCTCTCTAACTCTCAGCATTCCTTCTTCCCTAATGCCAGTTAAAGGCAATCTAAAAACCAGTCATCACTTCTCTTACTTCTCATTTACTGTAATATCTTCCCACATGCTCTGACAAAACTTTTCACAAAACCTGCATACTTTCCAGGCATTCTTACAAATCAGGAAATTGC
>NW_010394982.1:24693-28997 GCF_000710305.1 Buceros rhinoceros silvestris
TATAAAGCAAGGGAGGTGGTGGAGTCCCCATCCCTGGAAGTGTTTAAAAATCGTGTGGATCTGGTGTTGAGGGACATGGTGTAGGGACCCTGGCAGTGTAAGGGCAACGGTTGGACTCGATGATCTTTGAGGTCTCTTCCGGCCGGATGATTCTGTGATTCTGTGTCTGATCTACTCTTCACTTTATGGTCCTCCTTAAGCTAATAGGTCAAGACTTTTTATTCTCACGTACTTCTATGGCATTAACTTCCATTTCTATTCTGACAATACTGCTAACTTCAACTGCTATTTCTCATATTACAAAAAAAAAAAAAAAACCAAAGAAAAAACACAAAACAACACAAAAACGACACTGTGCTTTCTCCTATCCTGACTGCTGTTTTTGAAAAGACAGACAACCACAGGGATGCTTGTTTTAGTGTCTTCCTCTATGAAAGTCTTTTTTGCCATGGAAATTTTGACATCTTGTACAACTCATATAGTCTGAGCTCTGAGATTTTTCGAAACTATTTTCTTACACTCTGCTTTGATGTATCCTATGTTCTCTTATTTTCCTCAGGTATATGACATTTTTGTGCATGTGCTGCTGTTGTCCTGGATGAGCAAAATAATCCAGCCACTGACGTAGCATGAGCTGGTATGATGTTGTGCTATAAAAATGTATTTTGGCAAATCTCTGAGCCTGTAGTTTCTTGCCCTCTAAATTAGTTTGACATTTCTGGCAACCAGTATATCTGTCTTGAACTATTTGGTATACCCAGCTAGGTATAATACCTGAAATAAAGCATAGCTACATAACCTCATTTTACGCAGTAACTGCCTTTCCAAAAGTGCATACAGAATGATCATACAGAAATTCCATTATGAAAAGAAATTCTTGGACATGGAACACTGTCTTACACTTGCTAAACACTTAAGCTACTTGTTAAGGAAGGTTTGGTCACACCACATTAATTATGTGACCTGAAAACTGTCTTTCAATTACGCCACGCAAAGCTAGACATTTCTCTACCTTTGTTTTCTACCCATTCTTCTCTTCTAGAAGTTGAGGAAATGCACTAAACTACATACCAAAGTACACATGCTGCGTAACTGTGTTTGGATGCCCTCCTAAATGCATTGCCTGATAATCCATTCTCAGGTGTGAAATCGCTTAATTTAGTTTTCATAGCAACTTAAATAGCACCTTGCAGAGTATGAAGGGATGGTAACAAAAAAAAGGCAAGCGTACCTTTTTGAACAACTGTTTTCGAAAAAACAAAATGAGAGAGATCAGATTCCTGTCTCCTTTTCAAAAACAGATTAAAACCACCTGGAGTCTCTTCATGCTTTGATGCTACTGTGCTCTGTGTGAAACAGTGAAGCATGAGCCACGGACTGTGGGAAAGAACAAATGTAAGTAAACAGAGGGAAATTGAAGAGGCAACACCACAGCTTTAAAAGGCAAGCAAGAAAGACGGTATTCCTAGTCAAAAGGTCTACTAGAAAGCAGTAAATAAAATCACACAAATCACATGCAATTGTTAATATGCATTTGGCATTGCACTTAGCAGGAGGTGTGTGTAAAAGGTCTAATGCTTCAGCATCCAACACTTCATTTAGTATTATTGTTATTTTTTAACTTCAGACAGAAAGTGCAGATTACGTATATGGGATTTCTTGTCTCTCTCAAAGCACCCAAATCAAACATTTGTAGAGTCATTTAAGATCTTTTCATGCCTGTGATTTCAGATAATAGTTGTTAGTGATATTTTTGAGTCCACGTAATATATTGAATAACAAGCCCCTAGGGCAAGTGTTAGTGCACCTTTTGCTGAAAAAAGAATCATAAATGTGATATAATTTAGTTTGACTTTACCATTGAATAATGCAACATCATTTTTAACTATCTTACATTTCCCTGCATGGGCCTATCAGTTTCTCACAAACACAGAACAAGGTACCCAAAGCATATGCTCAGTCTTCTGTAAGCTGGCCACTTAGGAAGATAGATCCTTTACAGCATGTTACTGACCATTGTGACACCTCTTCCAACTTTTCTTGTGAAGTTGGGTACTGGTTTTTCTTGAGGATATATAATCTGAAAAGGTGGTCCACTGAAACATTAAAAAGTGGAAGTCTTCATGCCTCCGTGAAAGCTTTAACGAAAATTGAAGCTAAGGTTCAAAAACTGTCAATTTATGAATCACAGAAAACAAAATATTTCATAACTACCTCTCCAAGTTTCAGCAAGACTGAGACATTAACTTTGGCCTTCTAACAAGGTAAATGTCTACAAAGAGCTTTCTCCTATGGGCAACAACATATCTTATCTGCAGTTGCTCATTTACAAATTTGGGGCAGTAAACAACTATGTTGCAATAAAATTCTCAAGACTACCTGTCGTGAGTTGGTAGTAAATCCAGTGCAGCTTGAGGGAGCAGACCATACGTGTCCCTTACAGCCAAGCGATCTTTGCTGGTTCCAGGGGTGAATCAGAGTCATCCTTCTATTACTTCCTCCTGGATTTGGAGGAGTGGCACATACTGTTCTAGCTAGGAACACTGTCTTTGGTTTCAAATATATTTTGCCAAGGTCATGGGTATTGACGTGGAACCTTTTTTCCCCATCTTGCAAGATGTGTCATTCAGATTCTTGAATGGAATAATGGAAACAGCCCATTCAGCCAACAAAACCAGAGTTAGAAACCCTGGGTTAGTTTAGCACAGTACTTTTAAATGATTTCAACCTATGATACCCAGGATTATATTCAACTAAGCCAACCTTTGGGACACAGACTTACGAGATTTGTTTTAGAGAAACAGTGTGTGCGCTCAGATCTTAAAGCATTCCAACATCTCTGAAGAGTCCAGATTGTTCTTAACATTCACGCCAAGTTATCAACAATTTAGAAAACAGTTGCCAAAGGTCATTCCAGCTACAACTGTTTGATAATACAGAAGTGTTTATTGATCTCTGCCTTCATGTAGCACTTCAAAAAAAATATTAATACATTATGGAAATAAAGACTATGACAGATGTTGATCATGACTTGCCCAAAGGTTGGGGGGAGGGGGTAGGGACATTATCAGGGTTGGGTTGAGGGTGAAAGACTTCACCGTAATGCTATTGTTGGGTCCCTGTGTGGTAATACTGTTCTCATGATATGCTTTTGGCCTGGCACTGTACTTCTCTCTCAGCTAATTGGGGAAGCTGGCTTAGCTGGTTGGGAAAGAGCTCATTAGCCATGGCAGTTTAGGTGGCACAAATTTCACAGCTCCAAAGCAATCTGGAGCCCTCCCAGAAATACAGGTATCATATTCAAACAAATCGCTAATCCCAGAGGCCAGCTCTGACAGCTTTTATGAAGTACCATGAATCATGATCTTTAGGAAAACTAAATGGCTGCTATCCAATTTAGCAGCTGGATTATATTAGTTCATATTTTTAAGGACAAAGGTTATAATAACAAGATCTTATGTTACTCAATTTACTCAATTAGGTAACATAGTTACCTTAAGGGTTCTGTAACAGTTTGATGGTGTTAGGAGCAATAAAATTTGTTTCTTCTAGGTAATCCAAAGAAGGGAATTCCATACATGAAGGCAGCCTAGTAGAAAAAACAGGCAGCTAGGATGAGAGATGGGGCAAAATAGGCACATTGTTGCTGAGAAGCAAGGAAAAATGACAACAGACATGAAAAATTATTAGAGATGAAGTCTGAATCACAGTACTTCACAGCCTTGAAAGCACCAGCAAAACTTTTAAACCTGATACACCAGGCAAAAGAGAACAGAGAACCCCAAAGGCAAGTGTGTGTGTTCCTACATACACACACACTTACAGGATATACGTATGTTTGTAGAGCTTTGGACTGGAACAATGGGGTTTCCTATCTACCCAACACTCCACAACACTGTATTTTCTATGGGATAACATTGGTGAGTCTTGTAACAGGTTAAAGGACAAGAAAACTGACTTCAGACCTGAACATTTCACGAAAACTCTTATCTTGATATGTCTAATATCCATAATGTTTAATGGCTGCTTTTTCATACAAATGGATTCTACTTGCTGGCAGAATGAGAGGGATAAGGCTGGTGTGAAATAAAGGCTCTATGTTTGTTTGTTTTTTTTTTTTGAGACTGAACTTTCAATTCTTCACCCTGCTGCCCATGCAACTAGGGCCAACCAAAACGCACACGGCCTTAGCTGCTGCCAAGAGCCCTTATCAAAGCTTGTAGCCACTTCTCACGCGATTTATGGAGGCGCAACGGCTCTTCCCCCGCTCCGAGGGGAGATTTAGCTGCCTCAGGATCCCTTCT
>NW_010394982.1:29321-29695 GCF_000710305.1 Buceros rhinoceros silvestris
GGCCGCGGGAGGGGGGGGGGGGGGGGAAGGAGCCGCAGCAGCTGCGGCGGCAAGAGGAGGAGGAGGAGGGAAGGAGGGAGGGCAGGAGGGAGGGAGAGAAGGAGGGAGGAAACCGGGCAGGTGACACTGTGCTAGGTTGCTCCGGCTCGGCGGGCGCGGGGCCGGCGGCAGCAGCGCGGCGACCATGCATGTCAATGGCAAGGTGGCTCTGGTCACTGGCGGGGCGCAGGGCATCGGCAGGGCTTTCGTCCAGGCGCTGCTGGGCAAGGGCGCGAAGGTAAGCCCAGGGCAGAACGCAGAACCCCCTCTCCACCTCCCGCCTCCCCTCCCGGCCAGTACCCGCGGGGGTGTGGGGGCGACCGTCCTCTGGGGTC
>NW_010394982.1:29773-37247 GCF_000710305.1 Buceros rhinoceros silvestris
CCACTCCTCCCCCTGCCAGCACCCGCGGGTGTGTGGTGGCGACAGTCCTCTGGGCTTGCCTCGGCGGGGAAGCCGTCCGTCTGTCCGCGCGTCCGGCGCTCAGCACTTCCCTCCCTCCGTCCCCGCTCAGGTAGCCCTGCTGGACCGCAACTCCGAGGCCGGGCAGAAGAGCAAGGCGGTCTTGGACGAGCAGTTTGAAGCGCAGAGAACGGTGTTCATCCAGTGCGACGTTACGGATCAGGAGCAGCTGAAAGGTAAGAAGGAAACTGTCAGAGCCGTGCTCCCGCGTAACATGCAGCAACCTGACAGAGCCTGGGCTGCTGCACCAATAAGTGTGCAATTAAAGTTTCTGGAGGACAGCCTACTCCCAATCGCTTCTGACAGTGACTCAAAAAGGATTTGTTTCTGAACCGCAGATGTGAAATATTACTACCAGCATGTGTGTATTTCACCGTGTTTCTTGGCACATCGTAAAGAAAAGCTAAAGAAATAATTTCCATTGAGTGCGCTGTGTGATATTTTTGCTTGAAAGCCTCTGCAGAAGATAGATAGTTTTTATTTTATGAGTAGTATATATAAACTTTAAAGCACGGACTTGTTTTTTTATGAGGCTTCAGTACAGACTCCAAGCTTCATTCCCTCCTTACAGGAGTAATTCTGCTCTGGGTTGCAATGCTCTTTCATACAGCACACTTAACGTTCAACGAGTGCTGCTGCCTCTAAAAGCAGAATTGGCAAAAGACTGCACGCTGCTTTATCATGCTGTTAAATATGAGTTGATAACACTTCACACACATTTTGCAGATGCAAGGAATGGCAAGGAGCTTCCCTCATGTATGATCTGAATTTACATTTTCAAACTTAGTGAATAAATCTTGTTCCTGATGAGTTTCTAGAGTATCATATAAAGCTGATGTACTCTTCCAATATTCTGTAACAGTCACATCACTTCATCAGTTTCATTTTTTAATGATACATTCATAGGTGGTGAGTCAGATTCAGATTTTGACATCACTTTTGTTAATGTCCTTTCCCCAGATTCATTTGTGTCAGAGTAGATGTGAACAATTTTAGTCCTACTTTTCTTCACTACACTTCACTTATCTGCTTTCTCAACAGTGGTGATTGAGCATATCCATTCTTCTTTCACAAAACATTGCAGCTAGTCTAGTATTCAGGAATATTGTTCACTGCTTTGAGCGAGCGTGATTATGCCTAATTCCAAAGCTTTACATTGTCTGTCTGTTAAGAGATGCTGGACTTTAAATGTTGCTCTAATCAGCAAACCAAGGTTTTATCAGCTAGGTTGATTATTGACTTTTTCTCCAAGTGGGAGGAGTAACACAGGAGCAAGAAAAAGCATCCAAGGGGTAGGAATAGCATGCGCTGTGGTACGGGTGTTAACCTCAGTGTGTTTTCTGCCCCATGATTCCTCCTCTTCTTTACTGTCAGACTAGTGCAGGACTAGCAGGGTCTGCGCTGGGAACTTGAGTGACCAGGATGGGTCAACAAAGGTAGGCTTTGGAAGCAAGGTAGTAGGAAAAGAACAATCAGAGTAGGATCAGAATGGGCTCTCACAAGGAGTGAGAGCAAGAACAGGTGTCAGCTCTTAGACATCTCTGATACTACTTGTTCCTGCTGCAGATTTCTAAGTACAAATTTGCAGTCATGTCTTACAATCCTTTGGGGTTTCTCCGGTATCTTTCAGTGCTTTCGGGGGTTGCAGGTTGGTTGATTAATTCTCCTATTTTTTCACTTAGATAGCATAACTTAGATTAACTTCACTCCTAGTGCTTAAAGCTCTTAGTGGATGTGTCAAGTCTTGTACTCACTTTTCACATCATGGTCATTGCACGAATTAAGTTCCTCTTATTTTAACTTTAGCCCTTTTGGTATGAAACAAGTGACAGTACTAGAACTAGTACCTGTAAGTACACAATGCTTATAGGTAGGAAATCACCCCCTCCATCTGCATTCAAATCTTGCCTGTGCTTTTTTCTGAGGTAGCTCTTTCACATAGTCCCATACAAAAACCTTATATCTTGTCCCACTTCTGAAAAATCACATATATTTACTTCTGCTTTCCATGAATACTAAGGAAGCTCACGTATAACTGGTGTTTGTACTTACTTTCCACTGTTTTTCTTACCTCTCCTTCAAAATGGATCCTCCTCTTAATTTTTCATTTTTCTTTATTTGATATTTTATATGATCATCTGCTTTTATTTTTTGTGATTCCATAAGCACTAACTAGTGTGCAGTGTAAGGACAGAACCATTCTACACTTCAAAAGGGAAAAAGAAGTCAGATTACACTGATGCATGGATGATAAGTATTAAGAATTTATAATATTCTTTTTCTTTTTGTGGATAGGTAATAGATGGGATTACTGGAGGCAGGTAAACTTTAACCAGAAATATTCCAAAACTGGTAATCATTTTTTATTTTAACATAGATGAGCAAAGAGCTGAAAAGCATTTGGCTCTTTTCGTAGTGTGTAAACTAGAAACCTATGATCAGCCAAGAATGTGTGAATTTAATAAACAAATAATTGGCAAAAGTACTATTATCCGTTGTGTTTCTGAGGGTAAAAAATTCTATTAAGTACGAGGCTGATGAAAGATGCTATTCAGAGAAGGCTTTACAGGGGATTAGGGAGGTAGTTTCCAAAATTTGGAAGCTAATTGAGGACCCAAATAGTATTTATTTTACTCATTGAAACTAAGTTAGATAAACAGTTCTGCTTCTAATAAAGCCAAAAGTTTTCACTTGCCCTTGCTAGTGCAAGACTGGAAAGATGAGAAGTGATTGAAGAGCTAAGCTGAGAAACCAAAGAATGAATTAGCAACAAACATAACAAAAGCCAAAAAGGCAGACAGCCAAAAATAGAGGCTTTAGTAATATTAAAATATTCTACTACAGAATAAGAATATTAGAAAAATCCATATAATAAAGGTAGTTGGACAAAGAAAACCTTTCCCATCAGCTGCCCAGCTCTTGTTCTGATGAGAAGGTGATGGTTGTGATGGACATGCAGCATTCAGGCAAAGAAAAGAATGTAACAGTACCAGCCATCTGGTGCAAGAAAAAAATCTTTGTAAACCACTGCAACTACTTCAAAAAACGTAGATGTCTCAAAGCTGCTGCTGTGCTCCTGATTGACACTTAACAGCTGAAGATGAAAGATCAGAGAATTACAATGGTCCTGGAATCACCTTTTAGTGAAGTGGTTTCATCAAGGTCAAACGTAATTTCAGTATACCCAAAATTCTCTAGATATTTAGTGAGTCTCCAAACAATGTTTTTTTAAAAATAATATTGGGGGTGGTATCTTGGTTTACATAATAATAAATATTTAGTGATGAGGAACAATATCTGGAGAGAAACCAAACAAGCTATATATATGTGTGTCAGATAATGTCTGCAGTCATAGGAAATCTTAGTCTGGAATGAACATCTGGAGGTCATCTTATCCAACTATCCTGTCAAAGCAGGGCCAGCCTGGATGTGTTTGCTCATCACTATGAGAAGATCATGTTTTTCCATAGACATCTTTATCTTAGTTCCAGCATTGTCACCTGGGAGAATACAACGTCATTGTGGAAGTTTCCCTGTTCTTTATTTTGAAATTCTTTGGAAGACAGGTCACTATTTTCATCAACGGAAGAAGATTTGAATTTGAGAAACAGGTTATTAAAGTTACCTGACAACTAGAATGTATAACAATTTATTCATTAATGGATAAATTTAACGAAGAACTATGATGAATTATATGTAGCTGGAAGATTCATACTAGTTATATCACTGAATAAGAATTGCGTTCTTAGGTTAAAATCAGACTCGGCCATGAAAATTATTCTGAACATATGAAGATTTTTTTTCTTTTTGGTGTAAAATCTTGAATCAAACTGTTACAAATCAAGCTATAAATGCTTAGTTTATATAATTAGGGTGACAAACATCCTATTTAATACAAAATGTATGGGTGCTTTCATTAGCTCCTGTTATCAGGAATTATGAAACTGAATGAAAAGGTGACTGTGGTATCTTAATCCTTTCAGTTTTCCTGAATATGTTTAATATTGGTGAATGATTAGATAAGGAATTTATTTGCATGTTGCCCATTAGTGGTTAAGAAAACAACGAAGACATTTTGCTAGATTAATAAAACATTAATTTGTACGGATGCAATGCATTTTTATATCTTACTTTCCATAAGTGCTAAGAAGTTTCACCCTTGGCTCTTACTATAGGTGCTTTCGAAAAAGTAATTGAACATTTTGGAAGGCTGGATATTGTGGTTAATAACGCTGGAGTCAACAATGAGAAGGACTGGGAAAGCACTATACAAATTAACTTGGTAAGCATTATCTCCTTTCATATGTTCATACTTCAGTATTTAATGCTGCGATCCACTTAAAAACCCTTGGCCTGTACAGATTGTATGAACATGACAGAACACAAATTATTGGATTGGCAAGCACAGCTATTGAAGCAACAACCATGTAACTTCATATGTACTAACAAATAAATGTGTGTGTGGTGGATTCTTTAAGTTGTCTTTCCAGACATGCAGCACTGTGCAGGGGTACTCAAGCTAGACCCAGACAACATTCTCTTTCTACAAAACCCAGTGAAATCCCAAGTAGATGTAACAATTTGGTGCCCGTAGCAGTAGAGCTGCATCTACAGGAGGCCGGTCTGTTTTTAAGAATGGTTTAGAACCTTTTGGTTACTTGTGAGACTCAGCTGGCCTACATTAGAGAATAAGTTGCCATTTCTTTTTATTACAACAAAGCTTGTTCAACACAGGGCTCCACATTTTCTTCACCAATGAAGGAAGCATACAATCTGAGCTTTTAACATAGGCCATTTCACCAGCACCACTGATAGAAGCACATCACTTAAGAGCACTTACTCGCTAAAACCAGGTACATGAAGAGAGCCTGTGAAATTTGTTTTCAAACAGACTGTTACCAGGTTTTTTTATATCATCTGGTATCACATCAAGGGAGACCATAATATCTCTTTTCCAGTTGAAAATTTTTAAATTTAGACTAGGAGATCTAAACACCAAAGGAAAAATTAACTTTCTAGGTTAATTAAATTCTGACCTGCTCGTATTCTATCATCTGTGAAGTTCTAATTTGATGGTGATTCAGAAAGTCACCCCTGTGACTAAAATGTGGCAAAGTGTTATAATCTAGATCTGCAAAGAAAGTAGCAAAAGGAAACTTGGAGGATACAATGTGGAGTTTTCTCCAATCAGTCATTTGGAAGTTGTCAATGTGACAAGAAAGTTCAGGATAAGAAAATTAGAAGTTTGTTTTTTCTCAAAAGTTTTAAGGACAAAAGTACTTGACTTTTTGAATCCTAATGCTTGCATGGAAGCAAACTAACAAAAAACCCCCAAGAACAAGTAACAAGCTGTATATGAGACAAGTTATAGAAAAATTAATACTAACATATGTATTTGGAAATTTAAAACATATTTAATAATACTTTTTCTTGATCTTTTCTATCTATCCAAGGCCAAATTTGCTTATTCTTGGAACGTACTGAACTGAGACCACAGATTAAAATTTCTGCAATAAGTGAAATATATGTGTTCAATTTCCTTTGCTTTTTCTTTACATCTTCTTTAAGATTTAACTACACATATTTCTTCATCCCTCTTTTATTTCTAAAATATTCTGACAAATTTAACATCAGGAAACTTCATACTGTGAAGTAACAGGAGTGTGACATCCTCAGTGCTATGCAACATCAGAATCTATTAGAACAGATCTCTTGAATTTGAAAGAAGACTTAACCTGTGTGATGACCTTCTCTTTATTTTGGTGCCTGGTTTAACACGGGATGTAAGTTACTGAAGGCAGCCATCCACTTGTCGAATGTACAAGCAGAAATAGTTAGTGATCACCAGAAAATTTGAAGTTCATGTAAGAAACTCATTTGTCTGTGATTCACCTTTAAATTTAGCTCAAAAAATTAAGGCATTTCTGATCAGCAAATCTTGACTATATTTAATGTCCAGGTAATATCCTAAATTAGAGTGATATCCAAACAGCATTTCAGTGCCAAGAGCTTCTAACCGTAGCCCCTGAGAACCTCCTTCTACTATTCTTTTTGTCTTATCTCCAGTGACTGGGCTGAAGCAGACCATAGGTGTGTTTGAACCATCTCAAGCAGCAGAAAAACTTGAATCCAAGTCTTAGCTTAACTAAGACGGGGGGAGATTATACAGTTTATACATTATTGTATAGATAAGTTCACCATAAATGTCCTAATGATTTAGTTCATAGTTGAAAGTCAAATTTCATCAATATATTCTGGTAACTGGAATAAGAACATCTAAAATGATCAAGCAAGAGTAGAAGTACAGTCATGTGGGTTAAATTCAGGACACTCTAAGATCCAAGTATCCTCATTCATCTAGTTTTGAATATACTTACCTTGTCTAACCCTGAGTCAACTAACTAGCTTATTTCCATAGGGCATTTCTATCTAGTAACTTTAATTTCCGTAAACCTAGGTAAAACATTTTGTACTTCTTGCTTTTTACCAATGGAAGAATAACAGCTGCTGCACGTACGATGTTCTATTTTTTAGTTCCATAATATATTTTTTTGATTCTTGTAGAGAAAGGACACTTTTAAATGTCTCTATTTCAGTATTTTAACATTTTAAGTATCCTTTGTATTAACCCTAAGAACAGGAATAACTTTCACGGCCACGCATTTTGATACACGTTATGATCACATTTTCAATTGGAAAAAGAAGAAGAAAAAAAAATCCTCTACATTCCAGTCTTTGACTTAGCAATATCGTTTTTATATTGATACTATAAATACTCCCTGCCCCAGTTTAAAGTACAAAGTACAAAAGTTGAGCAGTACAGAGCAAGATAAATCAGAACAAACACATATAGGGTGTGTTCTTTATGGCTAAAACAGTTCACAGAACTGGTTGGTCTTCAGGAACATTTTTAAAGGAGTGCAAGGAAGTTCTCTGATAGCACTGCTTGAGAAAGCATGAGGAACAGAAAAGAAACAGATTGTTCAAAGAGTGGGACTTAACTTAGAAGGAAAAAGAGGGGGAAACCCCCAGAATTCCTACTTGTTATCCATTAAAGTTTCCCAAGTGGGAGAAAAAATGGCTTAATAAACACAGGAGGGGGGAGTATCAGCAACTAAAAAGAGATTTCTGATGCAGTACTTTTCACCATTCTGCTATATTTTGTGCTAAAAAGCACACACTTTTGTTACTTTATGAATATTTCTATTAACAGTTTTAGTTAAGTATTCCAGCAATGCCATCCATTCCTCACTTAAAAACTCCCAAGCTGATAGCATTGGCTTGATCAATATCAGCTTGATCAATGGCGGCTTCAATCACTCGTACCCATACAAATGTACACTCTTGTTATTCATAGAATCACCGAGTTGGAAGAGACCTGTAAGATCATTGAGTC
>NW_010394983.1:0-6472 GCF_000710305.1 Buceros rhinoceros silvestris
TCCCTCCCTCCCTCCCTTCCTCCCTCCTTCCTTCCCCTCTCTTTTCATTTTTTCCTTTCTTTTCCTTTTCTCTCCCTCCTTCATTCCCCCCTTCCCTGTTCCCTTCTTTCTCTCTCTCTTTTTCTCTTTCTTCTCACGTGTTCAATATGTATTCAAGACTGCCCTATCAAAAGAATTATTAATTAGACAATCATTTAGATATTGGATCTCATTTCATTTTTTCTCAAATATTTATGAGACATGCATATTTATGAAAATGCTCATTTTGTAATCTCTAAACCTACTTTATGAGTTTGCAGTCAGAATTTAGTCTGGCCAGGTTTTTGTAAAATCCTATTGCTAAATCTGACCTAAATCTGTTAAATATTGACTCCAGACTTGTCAGGCAGAAATGTTATTCTGGTAATAAAACAATTCTATTAAAGATCATTGATATTATAGGTGAGATAACTTCACTATGCGTGTATCAGTGTTTATTTTAATGAAAAGGATTTCCTGGTTCATTGTCAGCTAAACGTTTTATACTGAGAGCTGGCTGGAATTAAAAATAGACATTTTAAAATCAGCCTGTAACAAGACTTGTGATTTTGTTTTCCAGTCTTTGTAACTAGAAGTGTGTAAATAGAACTGCATCCAGTAAAGCACAATAATTTATTCTAGAAATTAGCAAGCCCACGTTCCACCTATAAAATCATTCTCTGTGATGTGCAACTGGCCTTCAATTCAGTGGTCTTGATTTATAGTTAGAATTTGTTTTATTTTCAAGGGGTAGAGACTGGGAAGCACCGGACAGAGCTATTAAAGCTGTTGTGCACAGCAATTTTTCAGGGGTTTATTAATTCTTGCGGAGACTGAGCCAATGAAGTGAGCATATTTCAATGCAAGAACTCCTTTTGTAAAAGGAGGGTTTCTTGATGAATTGATGTAGACAACACAAAGCAAAACATACGGGTGTTTGTTATATGAACGTAATCATTTGTGTTTAACCATGTTATCAGTTGCAAAGACTTACCGCAATGAGGGTTCACGTTTAGCAATCATGTAATTCCACTGATTTTGGTAGTTTTGTCGGCAGGTTTTCCTCAATGTTCTCATTCATGCCTGGCTTTTGTACAGAAAAAAGCCCCAGAGAAGAGAGACAATCAGAATAACTTAATTCCAGTGAATAGATAGCACAAATGTTCTCTAAAACAGAAATGCTGATATTTTCAGATAAATTAAGGTGGAACCTGGCTTTGTGGCTTATAATGTATGGAAGAGAATTCTAATTAAAATAATTCTAATTAAAGAGTATTTCAGTCAGTAAATCTATTAAAAAAAAAAAAAATACGTGTCAGCTACTCCAAACCTGCAGCACTTGCTTAGAAAGCATTTGTTTCTTTTACTCTCTTTAACACAAATTTTTCTTATGTGCCTTGTTTGTGAACGTCAGCTACTCTTGGGACATATTTTTTGAGGCCTTCAGAGAGGATGGACCCAAGGACTCTCTAGGATTTTTGAGCATGATTGTGCTCAGATCACATGCCATACATCAAATGTGAGCAGCTCTTCTTGGCCACATGTGAGGTGGCAGGTTCATCTACTCTGAATGCTGAGAACAGAAGGGACAGAAATCTACTGATGGTTTGGACAGACTTGTAAATCCATAGGCCGTGCTAGCAGCTCACTCAAATTGCAAAGGTCATATAACAGGCTAAGTCTTCTCTTAAGTTGCCATTAAAAGCATTGAAGAATATAGGTGTGGCAGGAGAACACTCTTAATTCATGTGGTTCAATTACACGTGTGCTCAGAATTCAGAGTAACCACCATATCAGTGTACTTAACATTTGCTTTTTTAATGAGGTTTGTTCTCACCCTTGTGTTGAAAGGTATTCAGATACTATGCATGAGGTCCAACCCTAGGAGACATACAGTGGGCTTAGCCTCCCCTGCTGAGGACAGTTATTTTGTGGCTTCCATATTTCTGAAGGCACTCAGCACTCTGGGATTCAGCACCAGATTATGATGGAAGATGACTGTGGCTGTGAGCAGCAATGATCTGCCCTACTTGAACAAGTTAATCAGGCAGGCAGGCATGTTGCTATCTGGATCTCACTGTGCTATATAGTCTCTCACCTACCTTTGTGGGCACTGCAGAAGCAGGTGAAGAGACCTGAAACCGCTGGAGTTATTCCTGTGTTGATAATGAAAAAATCACTGCAAATGGTAGGGTGAATAAATAATTTACATGAACAGCTTTTCTTCTTAAGCACTGGTTATGCAAAGTGCTCAGCACACTTGATTTTACAAGCCTCCTAAATGTTGTGCTTTAGCTTGTATGCAGCTATGTGGCACTTCCTGAAGAGTTCAAGGGGTATGTTGGCTAGGATTGCAGCCAATGGAACAGCTTTTGAGAAAGAAAAAAACATGAGTCCTCTAGAGCCAGAGACAAAAAAAAAAAAAGAGAGAGAGACTGATTTGCTGGTTAGTAGTAATCCCAGTTGTTGGGCAGTTCAAGGACAAGATGGAAACCATTCTTATATTAGTGATCCTGCTATAAGGTTAAAAGCTTTTGCAACTAGGTGAAATAACCACCCAAAATCACCACATGTAGACATTTAGAGTTTTCTGGCATTGTTTCAAATTGTGTGTGTATGAATCCTTCCGAGTTATCAGCAAAAATCCCAGATGTCTTAAAGTTTCCTTGAGGAGTCTTCACATTGATTTGAAGAGAAGACAGGTGCAAGCATTGAAATGACTCTTTCTTTCCTTTTCCTTCTCTCACCTACACAAGGTTTCCTTTCTGAAGCACTTAGTATTTTATCAAGTAGCATAGATGTGCTGTGTGTGTCTGGTATCTCCTCAAGTACCATGGTAACACTTTATCTTACAGTAAAGTCCCACATTGCAGGTTCAAACCAGGCAGGTTAAAGTTCATTGGCATTTTCCTTTGACTGGGCCAAAAGAAGACTGAAATTGATAGGAAAGAAAGAACCAGGGGTGACTGAAATAGATTGATTCACAGTACCTCTTTTCTCTATAACATGTACAAACAAGATAGGTTTCTGAAGGGCAGGATCCGATTTATTTTCCCTTCACCATATACAGAAGAACCTGAAATTAATGAATTTGCCTATCCCTGTTTCAGTCTGCCCAGATATTAGCCAGATGGCTAACAGCAGCGCGACTGAAGCTGGATAGTCTTAGCTCTCTACAGTATTTTAGTTTACATGCTTTGCCCGTACCCCTTTTTCACCCACCATCAAGCCAGCTACAATGGCAGAGTGCTCCCCCACCTCGTGCTGGGACTCCACGGAAAACGACACACATGAGCATTTTGTTGTGCCAGGCTGGGAACGGGTCTGCCTCTGCAGGTCCATGCGCCTGTGTGCGGATTCGTGCCTTTGTTGTGCTACAAAGCCTGGAAGGGAGAGACAGAATTGCTGGCAGGGAGACGGCGGCAGCACCGGGCATCCGCAGCCCACCTGACGAGAGACTGAGGGCCCAGGAGAGGGTGCTGCAACCCGGGCGTAGCGCGCCCGCTGCCCCGAGGGCCAGACCCTGCTCGGCGGAGAGGCGAATGATTGCGAGCTGCTGCGGCTTCTGCGTCCATGCTCTTGCTGGCCTCGAAATGCGCACTCCAGAGGGAAGCTGAAGTCTCGTAACCGAGTGTTAATTATGTCTGAGTGGATTCTAGAGAAAAAGAAAACCATATACTGTATCAGCAGAGAAATGGTTTCACTGTGAGGAAACTAATGATGCTTTTATCAGGAACAATATAAAGATTGCTTTTTTACTGGTGTGTGTCCCACAGGGTTTGGACTATGAGATATTTCTGTATCTGGCTTTAGGTTCCTCTGAGCTTTTACATAATCAAATCAATATAGCTATGATTCACCCTCTGGCAACAACCGCTCCTTGCAAGTTGCTGCTGCTTCTTTAGTGACTAAAGAGGAAATAAATAAATAAATAAATAGAAACTTATTACAAATCCGTAAACATTGATTTGCTTGGTGTTAGATTTTACTTTTTTTAATTGCCAGGGAAAAAAAAAAAGAAGAAGAAAAAGGAGGAGGAGGTGCAAGGATATATGAGTTTGTGGTCAGGGGGGCAGATGTGATTGCTAGTCTGATACTTTGGAAAAAGACAAAAAAAAGGGGAGTGGGGAGGGGCGGAATTGATAGGATTTCATGAACCGTCATGAAGTATTACCCAGACAGAGTCTGAAGGGCAGACTGGGCAAGGAAAGGGCAGAGCCTGTAAAAGCTGAGGCAGGTGCTGAGTCCAGAGACGGAAAAATTTGATTTTGCACTAGCTGCACTACATTGTTTGGATCTGTATCTTAACATATGTTTAGTGGGAATCTCCAAACCTGAGCTGCCCATTGCCAGTTTCCAGGGAAGTAAAGGAAGGCAAAAAAACAGGAAAAAAAAATTTTAAAATAAAATAAACCAAAAACCAGCCCAGAAATGGTGCCGTGTCCAGCTGGGTTTCTTTCCATTCCCCCACCCCATCATTCACGCTCCCACCCCCTGACCCCCAGTTAATTCCCTTCATTACAGAAATCTTCTCTCTCTCTCCCTCCTCTCTATTCTGTTGTCCTATTGTTATTGTCACAAATATTTTCCCATTACAGCTGCCAGTGCAGCACAGCACTCTACCACAGACATCACACATTGGTGGAAGTGTCATCTCTTGGGATCATCTTGCTTTGTTTTTTCCCTTGGCTGACATCTCTGTTACACCAAAAGAAAAGGAAAACTGAACAAAAAGATCACTGCCTTTATACAATCAAACCCCTATCTTTTAAAGAGAACTCATTTCAACTTTTCTTAAGGGGGTGTGCTGTCAGGCAGAGCTTCAGAGGAGGACGTCCAAAGGGCATGATGCTGTTAGTGCAGGAAACTCCCTGAGGCCCTAGCAGACCAGTCACTCGGTGTGGCAACTTCAGTTGCTGATGTACCAACTAAACTTGAAGCATGCAGTTAATCGTGAGCTAGCTCTTGGCTAGTGATGTTCCAATCTGTGACAGCAAGGTCTGCTGGTGTTTGTAAAGTGCCTTCGGATCTTTGGGCCAGTGGTGCCACTGGCATTAGCTTTTGGGGTTTCCAATTGGCTTCTGAAGTAAAAAGGAAAAGCACACCTTTCCTTACATCCTCCTCCCCTCCACCCCCATTCTGTTTGGATTTTCCTAGGGTTTCCACCATTTATTTTTTTAAAAAGGACATCTCCCTTACTAAGATCTGGGATAAGTATTTGTTATTTTCCAAGCACAAATCATGGCAGAGGGAACACAGTGGGTTGTTTATATCACAGGCCCATTCGTTTTCAGTGTAAATTTTGTTTTCTTCCACAGATGTAGCAGCAAGCTAATTATGGCTCCACGTGCAAATAATGTCTTGAGACTTCACACAAAAAATACTCAGTGAATGTATTATTCCATACATAGACTTCGACTGATTATGAAAATGGCATATTATTCATTTAACAGTTTAAGCAAAAAAATAGTTCTTCAGCCATTACTGTTCAGCCAACAGTGATATACATCCTGCGCTTGAGGAATGGACAATCTGTAGCCATAGATACTACATTAGATGCTGCATAAACTTTATACTTTGTTGGGGTTTTTTTACTGTGTCTGATGATCATGGTTATTGCTTGTGGTTAAGCACCACCTTCCCTTGTGGTGGGGGAAGACTTTTTTTGCTCCCTGTTGCTCTGCAGCTTCAGAGTCCACAGGATTTTGAATTCCTGGAAAAAGGAAAACGACTTTAATCTTAAAAGCTGGGGAGCCTTTAACTTCCCAGTTCATGCAGAGGTAGTGGCAACACTCCTGTGTAGAGCTATATCTCCCTTATGCCCTGGAAAATCTTCTCAGCAAAAATGCCTCTTTTTGGTGAAGTTATTGAGGGTTTTATCCTGATCTTCAATAACACAGAACAGAGGGGTAACAAAACTGATGAGTTTTATTAGCTAGTTCTGTTTTTTTCTGTTGGTTCTTTTTATAGCTTTTACCTTTATTTTAGCAATGTGGTCGTTCTTTTCCCAGTCCAGAGAAATCTAGTCCATGTACACAACAAAAGATTTGACCAAATAGAAAAGCTATGCGCAACCTTAGCTTGGTGTCTGCACTTTCAGGAATGAATGAGACACTGTGGAGGCACACTCCCAGCTGCTGCAAATTGACTTCCCTGTACAGAATCTGGTGCACCAATGACAATATAAGCCAGTCTGCTCTTTAGTGCATGAAGGTCTGACTTCCTCCAGTACAGGCACACACACACACAAAATCAGAAAATACACTTTAAAAATCTAATAATACTTACTTGAGGCTTTTAAACTCCTGAGGGGTATATAGATACAAAGCAGTAAACCAGCAGAGGGAAAGAAAAACGGTTAAAAATAAACTAATAAAAAATCCTATAGGAAGGAAATTACACACCACACCACCCTCCATGCTCCCCCCCCTCTCTCTCCACCCCCCCTCCCCAC
>NW_010394983.1:6644-17570 GCF_000710305.1 Buceros rhinoceros silvestris
TTAAAGGGGTAAAAATTAAAAAGGGAGCTAATTGTGCTTGCTGTTGTGTCTTGCCTGGAAATGAACCTATGAGTTGAAGGCATATGGTGCTTATGTTGGAATTGTTTTCTAAACAGACTCTTTGCTCGTGTGTCTTTTTCACCTCTTTCAAATGTCTTGTGCCAAAAGCAGTAAAAACACTGCTGCATTAAACATAAATCAGGGCCCTGGGCCTGCAAAGGACCTCTGTTGTTGGAGGGGGGTTATTGGACTAGGGATGAAAGGAGGCCTACCACCGCATTGATCTGAGGTGATTGTGTGGAGCTAGGATGCTTCTAGCTAGTTATGACAATGTGGAACATTCAAGTAATTAATGAACACATGCTTCAAGTAGAAGGCTGAACAAGGGATTTAACTGGATGAGCATGTTTCTTTGACTAAATGTGCTCTAAAAGAATACACTTACGTATTTGTTTTGATTGGGTGTTTTACCTATCTAGAGTAACAAAGGGTCCATATTAACAGGCAAAAGTATATATTAGGTATTTGTAGAACTGTGTGGAACCATTTATTAAATTATTTTCCATTAAAAGGAGCTACTCCACAAGTTACCACAGATTCACAAAAATTCAGAGTAGGGTCAAGCTGCAATATGTCAAGGTGGCAAAGAAATTTCAGAAGCCCAGAGTTGAGAGTTTGGTCCTCACATTGCTAATTTACAGCTTGGTTGCTAAGATTTTAACCCTTCCATACTAAAGGAGTAGTTCTTAGAGCAGTGATCTCTTCAGGCTCCCAGATCATGGGGTGGACCTGTCTGTTTCCTACTTGCAGCAGAAACTGTCAGTATAAAAGAAGACTGCCGGAAATTTCCCCAGCAGTTTATACACTTGCACATGTAGTGTATGACCAATTACGTATACTAACAGGTATGTATGACCTTTACATAAAGAGAACAATAAACACATGTCTGGGGCTTCTACACAGTCTGTGACTGGAAGTTAGCTTACAGTGAAAGCATTTGACCTTACAGTTTCCAGATATTTTACGCAATTTTTAGTGAGTGTGGATATTAATCTGGGTATCCTAACTAAACCTTCCTGCATATTCAGCCTGCTAAACTCCACCCGTGATACCAGTGAAGAACAATGCTTCCTTACCAAATCACCCGGCCAATGGGTGGCTGAATTTCTACAGGGTATCATACAGACTGAACATTGTTTATATAACACTTCTGCTTTTGGAGAGCAGGAGAAACCCATCTATAGATTACACCTCAGGGGAGGAGAACAGGGAAGGTACCTATGACAGTCGCATCCTCCCTGTCACTCATTTCTATGGAATACTGCTCAGGGACCTTTGCTGAGATTATGCTCAGTCACCTGCTGAGGCATATTTCCTGCTTTGGGGGCAGGTTCTCAGCTGCAGTACTGTCATCCCCAGCACGCCAGGGATTCCCCACCTTGTGTAGGGGGAGTAATCCCATCCTTCTTACTGCCACAGATGGCAAATGCATGCCACATGCATATGTGGGTGTGCGTATTCCCTCGGGTGAATGAAAGGAGGGTGCAGGAGAGCTAGTTTTCATGTGTGGTTCTGTGCAGAAAAGACAGCATGGCTACTCAGAAAGCAGCATTGTGGTGGGGCCAGAAAGAAACAGGGTTCTGGCGCTGGGCTCTTCAACAGATCCTAGAACACCCATCATCCTTGGAAGCTCATAACCCCTCTCCTTCCACAAGGAACAAAGGCCACGTGGAAACTCTGAGCTGAAATATATAAAGTTTCTTTTCTTCAAAGTGCTTTTATTCTCTTGGCATAGGGACAAATTGTGCCTTGAGGGCCAGATCTGCAAGTGGATCCATATGGAGAAATCTTTATATGTTGGGAACATCATTCAAGTCAACAGGACGCAGTGAGGGCACAGAAGCTTGCCAGGTCCAAGCTGCAATTTGAAGTGTGTTTTGTGTTCCTTCAAGGTAAAAGGCATACAATAAACCTAAGCAATAATTCTTTTAATAAGAAAACCATCGTGCTTGTTCTTGTAACAGCAAAATGCAAGAGAAGACCAAAACCTATGTAGCTTCCATACAACAGAAAATATTTAATTTTTTCTAACAAGTGGAAGGAATTTTATCTTTGAGCTACAGGGAAAAATAAAGCATTGGATATCTTATCCATACCACAGGTATCAGAAAGAATACAAGTCCTAAGAGATCTAACCTAGCCAGATCTAACCTATAAGGCATTACAGGCAGAGAAAGCCATGCTGTGTCTGATCAGGGGACAAGATGACAAATTCTTTTCACAAAAAAAAAATGCACCCAACTGTATAAATTGTTACTGAGTGAACTTGAAAGTACATTTAGATCTGGTTATGGCATTTGAGAGGAATGTGGGACCATAAAGATGGTATTGCATATATTACCTTCATGTTTCACATGCGCTGTTGGCTGCCACATGACCTGACGCAACAAGCATAAATCTGGGAATGAGAAACTTCTGTGGTTTTACTCTCTATTCTATGAATTTGCCCTATCACTTTGCCTAAGTGACTAAACCGATTTCACAGAGTTCTTATTTGTAGATGCCTATTTGGTAAGTGTAAAGTGTTTGCAGGTCACCTGTACAAAGCTTGAAGGGAGAGGCTGACGGCTTAAGGCACTTCCTATCTTCATAGAGCCATCACTGAGACTATCCTAGCAGTCCTCACTACAGGGGCCAAGGCAGTCTCCCAGGCCTGCAATACAGACAGCACAATCAGCATGCAGATTAGATCCCCTTGTGCTTTCCTACCCAATGTTGTAAAATTAATCTAGACTTTATATCAATTAATTTGGGTCCTTCTGTCACGAATGCAACATAAGAAAGGGATTTTTGGCTTCTCTTTTCATTCACAGGGACCTTCTATCTAGAGAGAAGACAAAAAGGTTGTTATTAATCCAAAAAAGGTTAAGTGTCATTTTGTTAGATGTCTATCTCCAACAGAAGTGCAGCCTTTCCTTTTTGAGCCCACATTCCTCTGTGAAACGCCTGCTCCCATTACATGTGTACTTCAAAACACATGCTGGTTGTTGACTTCAGTGAAAGCAGGATTGGCCCTGAAGATTTGCATAACTTGCTTTGCTACACATTGTAAGATCATCCTCAACTGAAACAGAGAGACAGCAGATGGGTAGTAGTGGTTTGGAGGGAATGTACCCCACAGTCAAGTTTTTTCTGTTGCCTGCTCTTGACCTTTTAAGAAGTATGTTAAAATGACTACAGTCCAAGAAGGCCTATTGTATATAAAATGAATGACAGCTCCTAGCGCCACCAAGAAAATCAAACCTTTTGTTTATTTAAGATTTTTAAAATACATCTGGGAGTAGAAGTCAGAGTTATAAATGAGCTCCCTGACCACCACCAAAAAAAATAATTATAATAAAAATAAGGGTACCATATTCCCTGATAAACCTGTGCCAGAAAAGCTCTTGGGGATCAAGTTTTTGTCAGTCCCCAGCTTTTACCAATTTAAATTCTTGGCAGCATATTAAAAAAAAAATGTAGAAGGTATTTGAGACTGCAATCCCTCAGGTACTAAATCTAGTGTTTCCTGGCACTAGATGAATGTTACTGGAGTCAAAACCTAGCACCATAGCACCAGATCTCCATAGCTGTTCATATTTATACTTAACAGACAAATATGTCATGCTTTCAATATCCCTTTACACTGCCAATTTTTTCTCATATTTTGTTCTCTGATAAAAGCAAAGGTGAGAAAGTTCCATGAAGTGGCTGACATCAGCCTATTTTTGTTTACTTTTCAAATACAGAGGACACACCTTTTCCACCATGAACCTGTTGCTTTACACTATTTTTCAGTTACCTTCTTGGAGGCAAAAAAGGAATAAGAATACATTACCTGCCAGGTATATGCACATTCTCAATACACCACAGCAAGATTTCCACTCTGCATAGGTGGACCTCAGACCCAAATCTTCACACTGGCTTCTGTCATAGTACAGAGTAAGGCTGCAGTCAAGTTAGTCAGCTATGCTCCTCCTAATGCTAGTATCAAATGGAGTTTGCTCTCTGGCCACAACTTCCCCATTTTCTGCTTCTCTCACACCATTCTCTGTCACCTGAGGCTGGGCATTCGGAGTCGAAATTCAGGGGAACTACTTGATGCAGGACACACCAAGGCTTTCTATTCCCTCTGCTCTGCAGGGTCGTCACTGAGAGCACAGTCACACCTGAAGATGACTTTGAAGACTAAGTAGATAGTCTGACCTTCCACGGTGGAGGTGAACCCTAGTATTACAGCTACCTTCAGGGCAGGTCCAAATAGCTCCTCTAAAGACAACAGCCTTTGTTCTTTTTTTCACACTTAGGTCTTTACCTTAGTGTAACAAGCACCCGCCATAGACAGCCTTTTGTATTGCCTTATCATCTCACATATTATTCGTTCTTTTCTCACTTCTTTATAGAAGCCAGCTTTCTTAACTGATACTTCTTCCATACATCTCTGAGTCTTCAAGCACTTAAAGACAGAATTGCTTCCAGTATAAACCCAGCCTCCTCATCAAATGAAGGATGAAGTTCCCAGTATTCAGTCCCTATTTTCACTGTCTGACTTTTCCTCTTAAAATGGAACCACCACAGCTGGACAAAAAAATGAATGCAAAATGCCTGGCTATTGGTAAAACCAACTATTCCATGTAGTCATGCTGTGCCTGCAAAAGTGATGATTCAGCTCCATTGACTTTGTTACTAAAAAATAATCAAATCAACAAACAATAGGGAGCAGATAAAATAGCTGAAGTCACTTTTATATTAAAGGTATTAAGTCACCAAATTTTATTCTTGTTTCCATTCATGCATCCTCATCTCTTTTTCAAACCCATGGAACTACACAGAATATAAATCTAGTCAGGGTGTGGCCCAGATAGCATCTTAGCTCTCTTCTGTAAAAAACAGCTTTCTCTACTGCTTGCATTCCCAGCACTCAATAAGAGCCTTGATCTGCTGAATCCTCCAAAGGGGAGGAAAACAGAAACGCACATTTCTGAAGGATTACACCTTTAGTCCCAAAAGGATATTTATCTCCAGAAATGTATCTTTGGAGCCACACAGGGGTTGCCTCCCTGGCTCTGAAGACAGAGTTTGGCCTTTTGCATTCAGTTCTATTTCTCTTTTTGTAGCCTGCCTTGAGATCTAACCTTGCAACATGAAAAAGAGAGAGGAGAGTCATGTGTGAATCTAGTTCAGGAGGGAGTAAGGATTGGAGAAAGGATGAGCAAGAGTGGATGGTTATGTATTTTCTATATGATATTCAGCTTCATATTGATTTCACCCATTTGGTGTACTAAACATGAGCCTAATAATCAGATCCTGCTTAAGCCTTGTGCTTCCCCAGTAATTGACTCTCTCATATTGATTAAGATGTTGATGTGTCCCAGTATTTCTCAGTGGTAATGCAGCTGAGAATGGGCCTTCTCTCCCTGCGTTCTCAGCACTCTCTGTACTGCTGTCACCACACTCTCTTTAATGGATAAAGCTGTCATCCAAAAGCTAGAATGTCTTGCAGGCACAAAGACGAAATTAACTGTTCCATAATTTATGGGACATGGAAAAAACTTTACCCAACAACTTCAATTGATTGCTGTAAGTGTTTTGACTGCACTTGCCTGTTTGCATAAAGTCAGCTACTTTGGAGACCCTGATTTCCATTTACAGTAGTTTCTTGGCCTTCCCCACAATACAAGATTTTGAAGAACTTTGGCTTGTTTCAAGGGATTTTCCTGTATTTTCTGTGCAGACCTAACATTTTTCACTTCCCTATAGATTAATGAGAAAATCAAGACCTTCAGTGAATTATGGTTTGTGAGCTTGAGAAGGAGATATTAAACTCAAGTGATTTAGATAACTTTGAGGCTGTCCAGTTTTCTGACTCAGGTACAACAGAAACTGGCAGTTGATTGACCGTATCACCATCTGTGGGCTTGATCATAGGCAAGGAAAACTTTTACCATTCCAGATCAGTTCAAGATAAGAATTACTGAAATATCTTGCTATTCCAGAACCCCCTGAAGTGAGCTGGTGGACACAGTCCATCTCCTGGAGACATGAGATCGTATCACAAAAGCAGACCACAACATTTCTGCCAAGAAGGTCTATGCAGCATATTATGATCCTTCTCAGAATGGTAGAAGTTGTCGTTTTGCTGTGGAAGCTGACAGGTGTTGTGTATTAATAAGTAGCCATAGGAACCTTATTCTCCAGGGTTTCCGGTCCAGCACCTTTCATTATTGTCAGAGTCTTTAAAAAACAAAGTGCTTTTCCCCATCTGGCTGTCTGTTGTAAAATGATTTTTGGTTTTGCTTTTGTTTGCAGTTGAAACCCCTTACATACTTTCTTTTTGTTTGAGAATTTGGATCTCGTCAAACATGACAAACAGAATGGTTGGTTAAAGCCAGGCACAACAGAAAAAAAAGATGGTGGACATCCTTCTGAGATAGTTTTTCTAATATAATTCCATTTTGATCTACAATATCTCTTTCTGTATTGACTGCGATGTGATGTTTCCATGGTGCATTATCAGTTCACCAATAGGAAAAAATGTTTTTATTTGGAGGGAAAAGGTTAAGGAATCCTTTATGAAACATGAGAATCGACCCAAACTATTCCAGTCCATTAGGACATTGAGAAAGGAAGCTGAGTCTGCCATCCTCTCAAGGTGGCAGAGACTATATGGTGTCAGAGGATGGTGAGCAAATACTCAGCCACATGAGCTCAATTTGAGGCTATCAGCACAGTCAAATGTTCCTGTTTCAAGCCTAGGTGATTCAAACGTTCTTAACTAACCAAGGTGTAATGACATAGAACTCCCTATTTATCCAAAGTGCAGTTTCCCAGCAAAACTTTAAGATCACATAGGTTATACTAAACTTACCATAATGGCTCTAAAAGGAGTTGTGTCTATAGCATGAATTTGTGCTGGTAAGAACATAATATTAGCGTATCAAAGCCTAACACTTCTAATGGGTATGGGACCTCAAGCAGTAGGGAAATGTATTTTAGATGTTGCAAGTTTTCAACTTACTGCTCTCACAAAGGAGTAGCTGGCCACAACTTGCAGAGAAGTGACATCTTAGAAGATCTAAGATGATTTAGGCTTGTTATAGGAAAAAAAAATCCATTTTTAGATTGTTTTATTGGTCAGCATCCAAAGAGTAAGCATATAGTTATTTAGGGCCACGTCTAGAAGAAAAGTGTATGTAGTACATGCAATCTGAAAGGAAATCAAAACAGAATGAAGCAAATAGTGAAACTGTATCCAGTTGTGTTTATTTACGCTTCTTGTTTCAAGGTGTTAATCCTGTGTTACCGAGATCCCCAGAATATTTCCCAGATGGAGACACAAATGCACCAGCCTTTCCTGCCCCTGCATACTGTATTTACATTTGTTCTCCTTCCGAAGCTCTTTCTAAACAGTCCCTCGAAGTGGGAGGATGTGTTGATTTCCAGTTTATTGTAGTGCTCGGTAGTTGAGCACCAGCCATCAGAATTTTCAGTAGTCTCTGCTATTTGCTGCAGAGCCTGTTCAAAGTCCAGGCCTCTGGAAGGATCCCCAGGAGAACTACAGCTGTGCCTGTTTGGATATCAAAGGCCAAATTAAAAATTTATGCCACTGTTTGAAAAATATCTGACCAAAATCTTGGTATGGATTAAATCTCCCTCGCCATGCAAGCTTATCCAACTGGGGCTGGAGGATTTATTTTTAAAGTGAAGAAAGGACCAAATAGCTGCATAAGCTGATTCAGGTCAGATGTTTGTTAGCTAAATTATCACTGGTAATGAAACCTTCTAGACCTCACAGGGAGGCTAGAGGAGCTCTGGCTTTTCTCTTGCTCTTCCTTTCCCTTCCTTCCTTCCTTCCTTCCTTCCTTCCTTCCTTCCTTCCTTCCTTCCTTCCTTCCTTCCTTCCTTCCATCCTTCCTTCCTTCCTTCCTTCCTTCCATCCTTCCTTCCTTCCTTCCTTCCTTCCATCCTTCCTTCCTTCCTTCCTTCCTTCCATCCTTCCTTCCTTCCTTCCTTCCTTCCATCCTTCCTTCCTTCCTTCCTTCCTTCCATCCTTCCTTCCTTCCTTCCTTCCTTCCATCCTTCCTTCCTTCCTTCCTTCCTTCCATCCTTCCTTCCTTCCTTCCTTCCTTCCATCCTTCCTTCCTTCCTTCCTTCCTTCCTTCCTTCCTTCCTTCCTTCCTTCCTTCCTTCCTTCCTTCCTTCCTTCCTTCCTTCCTTCCTTCCTTCCTTCCTTCCTTCCTTCCTTCCTTCCTTCCTTCCTTCCTTCCTTCCTTCCTTCCTTCCTTCCTTCCTTCCTTCCTTCCTTCCTTCCTTCCTTCCTTCCTTCCTTCCTTCCTTCCTTCCTTCCTTCCTTCCTTCCTTCCTTCCTTCCTTCCTTCCTTCCTTCCTTCCTTCCTTCCTTCCTTCCTTCCTTCCTTCCTTCCTTCCTTCCTTCCTTCCTTCCTTCCTTCCTTCCTTCCTTCCTTCCTTCCCTTTGTTCCTCTGTTCTTCATTCTTTCTCTTTCTTTCCTTCCTTCTTTTCTTTCCTTCTTCCCTCATGTCTTTTGTCTCTCCCTCCCTCTCTCCCTTTCTCCCTCTTTCCTTCCTTCCCTTTGTTCCTCTGTTCTTCATTCTTTCTCTTTCTTTCCTTCCTTCTTTTCTTTCCTTCTTCCCTCATGTCTTTTGTCTCTCCCTTCCTTCCTCCCTTTCTCCCTCTTTCCTTCCTTCCCTTGCTTGTCTTTCTTTTTATTTCCCTATTTCTCTCTCTTTCTTTCTTCCTTTCTTTCCTCATCTTCTCCTTTCCCTCCCAACTACCCTCCCTTCTTCCCCTCCCAAATTCCCTCCCGTCTTCCCTCCAAACTTCCCTCCCTTCCTTTCCTTCTTTCTCTTTTCTATTTTGAGGCAGAACTCTCAGCAAATCAAATGGCCACTACTTAGCATATAAGGACACCCATTCACACTGGGGGAAGAAAACTCCTGTACCTGCCAGCACTAAAATTCAAAGTGGGACATCAACCATAAAGCAGTAACAGTATGTTGCTGAAATGATTTTTTGGGTCCTGCATTTCACAGCTGAACTGAAAGCAGACAAGGGCTTGCTCAGCCACCCTTTTGTAATGACTCCTCTGTGGAGGGCTATAGGATGATGTTGAGCTTACTGCAACGACTGAGAAAGCTAAAGTGGCTGTGCATTTAGCTTACATCTTCATGCAATATACTGTTCAGTGCCACTCACATTTTTTTTGGCTAAAATACCTAGATTAAAGGGTGGGGGTGGGGAGACAGGGGGGAGCACAGTTGTGTGCCTGTCAGACCTTACTCTGATTCTTTCCTGCAGGAAATGGAGCTCTGAATTAGCCAAATATTTTACAGAGCTGTGGATAAAGAATCAAATTTCTAAGTTACCCCAGTTAGATCTACATGGCTATAGCGGATCAGCATAGCTAGTCTGATTTGCTGCTTTTCTTTAGAAGAAATCTATAAAGTTTGCAGAGAGGAGCCATACTTCGCCAAAAGCTCCTAAGACTATAGAATTTCCCAATTGGTCCTTCTCCATAAGAGGTTTTTGCACTCTCTGCATGAACGACTTTTATTTGATTTGTACTTTACTTCCCATTAACGCCATTTGCCACTCCTTGGTTCTTATGGTGAAGAGAGGGCAATTTACGGCTATCAGCCTCCTCTATGTCACCATGATTTTACAGATAAGAGGAGGAAGGGATCCGAGTCTGCTTTGGAATAGTATTTGCTGACCATATGTGGGGCTCAGACTAGACAAGCAGATACATCTTACCTTGCAGCTATATCTAGAAAAGCCTAACTCACATCATCCAGCCCAGGAGGCCTGTAACCCCTTCTGTGTCCTCTTCACCAAGCCCATGGAGACTTTGCTCTTCCCTTTGGCAGACCTGGCCATCTCCTGCTAGGTGCAGGTGGGCAAGCAAGAGGGTACTGCCACCTTATTGCAGGGGTCTCCAGGGCTTTCTGGCCACCAGCAAGAGGGCCTTGGGGCATTTCACTGAGGAGAGTGAAAGATATCACAGAGAGGAGGAAGTAACACTGGAAGCATACGCCAGGGAGCAGCAGTGAGATCCTTCAACAGGGGTGTCATTCACCAGTGTGCAGAAGGGTGTCCAACGTGAGTCCTTAGCAGGCTGGCCTGGACAGCAGGAGCACTACCACCTGCTCCCTCCTGTGACTATCTGCCACTGCGACCCACCCTTGCACAGCCCCCAGACACCTTTACAAATGATGCCTGGAGAGCATCCAGCCAGCTCCCTGTGTGGCATGTGTGTGCACACCCATGCATGGGGTCTGATCTCAGCCAGAGTATCCCAACAATGGTGGCAGGTAAACCCCAACATGCTCTAGTCTTTGACCTACCAGAGGAGTGAAAGAAGAGCAAAATAAGTGGTGGGCTTGTGTTCTGGTCAGAAGCAAGAAGTTTTCTGTCAGGCTGGTGGCTTCCAGAGAAGTTTTCCAATTGTTATTTTATTTTTTTACACAAGGCAGGATGTGCTGTGCATCATCTTTTCCCCACCACACTCTCTACCCAGCATGTAGGCACACACCCAGCATCCAAACTGGCGGCCCAAACCTGTGTGGCGGGGAGGGTTCACGGCCCTCGGTTTTGTTTACTCTGCTTCTGCAGACACAGGAGGGCACCGCCGCCGCCGCTGGGAAATTCTCTTTGTTTCTCGTGTGCCTCTGAGGGCCCGGCCAGAGCAAAGCCAGTGTTTACGTTCCCTGTCTCTCCCTGAGTAATCCGCCCCAGGCCGCAGCACCAGCAGGGCCCCTGGGCGCTCTGCCTCTGGCTGGACTCGGAGGGTTTCCAGCTGGCTCACGCAGGCTGGGGTGGTCTGCCCCTCCGCCTCGGCTGGCAGGGGGGGGCCCCGACCTCCGCCCCCC
>NW_010394983.1:17708-19027 GCF_000710305.1 Buceros rhinoceros silvestris
CAGGCAGCGGGGTGGGAAGCCGTCTCTTCGCTCCCTGGTGGGCCCGTGTGGAACTGACGATGGCCCGGTAAACCAGGGGTGGGGGCTTTCCTTGTGCGCCGTGACGGACAGCGCTTCGGCTTGCCGGAGCCAGTCCCCAGCCAGAAGGGATGGGCTGCTTCTGAAGGTTTTCTCTCGCGTTTCTGTTCGCCCAGCAGGGCAGGCAGTGTCTGGAGAACGGTTAGGCTTCGCTCCCTGGTGGGCCCGTGTGGAACTGACGATGGCCCGGTAAACCAGGGGTGGGGGCTTTCCTTGTGCGCCGTGACGGACAGCGCTTCGGCTTGCCGGAGCCAGTCCCCAGCCAGAAGGGATGGGCTGCTTCTGAAGGTTTTCTCTCGCGTTTCTGTTCGCCCAGCAGGGCAGGCAGTGTCTGGAGAACGGTTAGGTGTCGGCTGGCTTTCAAGGCTTTCTCCTAGCCAGCGGCCTCTGCCTGTGAATCCGATTCAGCTTGCTTGCACTAGACGATGTGAGGAGATTTCTTCACATGATAATATTAAAGTATTTTTGCACTTTATAGCATGTGTCTCCTCTCTGGACTCCAAACCCTTGGGAAGGTCTTTATTCCCATAATTTCTCTTCCTTGTCCTGCCCACCTTTCCGCACACTTGGGGGCCTATGCTTGGTGTGTGTTGCAAGTTGTTAATTTCTATAAGGAGAGATAGCAGTATGAAGACACAAGTTTGGTAGGATTGTTGCATAAAGAATTTGTATTGGTATGTAAGAACACAGAGCAAGGCAGAAGTCTAAGATGTTATAGAGGTGAAGTAGGAAAGGCTTGATGAACCCATGTTCGTGTTGTATTTGGTTGTACCTGAAGTGGTTGTCCCATTCTGCCTGGAGGAATATTTGCTGAGGTAATCACTCTTCTGAGGAGAGAAGAGAATCATCCAGTTTCCCATAGCTCACTCCACTATAGCTGAATGGTAAAAAAATCACATAAATTGTATTTTTTTTCCAATGGGAAGCAGAGGTAGTTTTCCTGCAGAAGAGCAGGGAAATCTGGCCCAGAGGAATCTGCAGGCATCAACAAGACATACAGATGTCATGAACTCCCTGTAACCATTCCTTTCTTAGGCTTGCCTTGTGTGTCATTGCTGGGACCTCTGGACCAGGAGGACAGTGTCATTAGCACCTGAGTGTGGCTCAGCAAGAAGATGATGGTTTGACCTCCACAGACAAGGCCACTGTGGCTGTCTACATATTCCTCCAAGTGAGCTGGTAGGTCCCTACATTGCAGAGACTGCTTCTTGTGACCTGAGTAACTGCTGCAGCCCTGCAGG
>NW_010394984.1:0-6273 GCF_000710305.1 Buceros rhinoceros silvestris
ACTGTAATTCAGTTGCACAACTAGGTCCATATTTTGGTTAACTAGAGTGATAAAACCTGAAGTAAACTACTTTTTGAGCTCCGGGAGCTGGATTCATGTGAAACTGAGGCCATGTAGTGCTTTATAAATGGCTATAAGTTGCTGCTGAAACATACACACGTAGACCAGGGCTATTTGCACATGGTCTGTAGGCCTGCGAATGGGGAAGGCGTTGAGAAATGGAGCTAATATTGATCGGTAAGCCTGTTCAGACAGCTAGGTGTGATGCTGGGGTTCTCCTGCGTTTAGAATGTGTGGGGAAGCAGCGTGATGGAGGGGGTGTGGTACGGCTACTGCTGCAATCAGACGCCCATTTAACACCGGTGCCGTCTTGCCCCTTAATCAGGATGCTACAGAGTGGAAAAAAACCCCACCGTTTTCTTTGAGTAATAAACTTCTGTTCTGTAAAAACTATATCGCACATCAACCTGTCCTTTTCCTTTTCTCCTTCACACCTCAGAGTTTAGGCCTGTGACCAAGCGAGGATTATATGATCAAACTTTATGGTGTTGAACCAGTTCCTCATTTGAGCACTCTCCAGTGCAACTTCTCCAATCTTGGAAACAAAACAGAGGCGTTAGAAGTGAGGCTTCTGTTGAGCAAAGAGCCTTGTCGGTGTTGAATGTACAGGTTGTATGTTGATTAAATGGGATGCAAGGGTTTGGGATGCGAAAACCGGGTATGTAAGTGGGTTGTCCTGAGTTATTCTATATACTGTGTTGGGTGTTAATTGGATGATAGAAAAACTTAGTGTATTTAACAAGTATCTGTGATTATAAGGAGTGCTGCTTTTTCTAGAGAAGTACCCAAGGACATAAAGTACGTCTTTATTTCATTATTTCTCATTATACTTATAGTTTGTGGATAAAAACTACGATATCACTCCTGAAACCTGTGTTACATAGTGTAGCTTGACAGGGTGACATAGCATCGTCTTGGTGATTTTTGGAGCATCTTCTGTGCGCAAGGTGATAGGCAAAGCTTTCAAGGCTGTGATGGATGACTTTACAGAGCCTTGCAAAGTCAAATGACATGTGCTCACAGTTGATCTAAGTCTCAGACTGAATGTTTAGTCAGTTTTTTGTGATAGATGAGATGTTTGGGTGATTACCTCTTCTCCAGCAGAAAAAAAAACCCTGATGGATGTAAAACTTGCATTTCCTGAATGTATTTCAGAGCTTTACCTCATACTGGGCACCGAGTTCCAGCTTACCTTGTCCAAATAGCCTTTGCTATTGAGGAATATTTTTATTCTGAAATAGATTACTGCTTTTCCATATTTTCAGTGATGTAGCGAGAGATGTATTTACTGTAGGAAAAGATTGGGTAAAACTGGCTTTCTGCAGCTTTCCACTGCAAACGATGCTAGAAAATTGTTACGAGAGAAAATAACTTTTGTAAGCACGACCATTATTAGACCTTTTCAGCTTTTTCCCCTCAAAATTTTGTAACCCAGTGTGGTTTCACCGAAGTTCTCTGTTTGTACAAAACCAGTTAGGTTTTTTTGATGCAAAGTAAGTGTCCCTGTCTTCCTTCCTTGCCCCAATGGGGGAGAAAGGCAAATTAATGAGTAACCTTCCCATATTAGTAGGCCCCAAGGAAAATATTCAGGCAGTTTCTTGAGAGCCTTGATCTAGTCTATTGGCAAAATTTTGCCAGACAAACAGTTGCTTTAGTAGTGTGTGGCCTAACATAATATTCACATTCGCACGTTAGGCTAACGGCTAATTTGCTGGAACAGAGGCGCGGAGAGGAGTGGGGAAAATGATGTCTGAGATCTAGCAGTTCTGGCACTTGTGCTCTTTGGATGAAAATAGTGTAGCAAATAGAGATCACTTCCTTGAGGTTTTTTATTGGGTAATAAAATGGTCATTTAAACATCATATGATAACTGTTTCCTTATTTTGGTTTGTATTCTTCCTCAAAACGGCTTGAAAGTGCTTTCTCTAGTCCTTATTGGCAAAAAAAAAAAAGAATATTTATCCTTAAATGCATATTTATTTTTACAGTGATGGTGGAACAACAGATTGTTATTAAAAAATACTGAACATCAGTTTGACTTTATTAAATTAGTAGAAAGTGGGGAAAAAACCCAACATTAGTATTAGTATTTCCAATCTGTGACACTTTAAGCCCACAAAATGCTGCATTGCTGACTTGGATACACTCACACAAATGAAACTGATTCTTCCATCCATTTTTAAAATAAGGTGTGTGTTGAGAACGAATTGCCACATAGTTTTTGAACTTATGGATATTAAGACATGACTTGCACGGGTTATTTATCGTATGAGAATATTTCTAAGGATCTGTGTAGTTCTTGTTTAAACCAATGCAACGTCCAATTTTCATTGAAAGGTGTTAATAACTCGAGGACTGTCTTTGCTCGCTTACTGCTGGTTTAATAAAGGCAGACACCGATTAAGAGTGAGGGAGCCTGGGGAATGGGCCATTAACTGCACTGAAGTGCCAGTAATGTAAGGAGACATATTAATAATGACAATGGCAGTGGCACTGATGATGAAAAATGCAACTTCTACACTTCATAGAAGTTCTTACCCCCACCAACCCCCTGCAGGAATTGCTGTTAATTGCCCTTTTCTTGTCTCCAATTTTAGCTTTGTTTCTCACGCCTTTTTCTGACCAGGACACCTTACTGGAAACTAACACAAAGTAACTAAACCTAAAATAGAATGAAAATATCAGCATCTGTGATAAATCATCTGTGTACTGCAAGCATGTTGTCCACAGGCAATATTAAACTCATTAATAGAAAGCTTTCCTGAGGCATAAAAACACTAATGGTTTACAGATATAAACCTCAAGAATTCTGCGTAGAGTCACTTAATGCTGAGCTGGAATGTAAATCGCTGCACAACTGGAACTTCACAGCCGTCTGTTTCCTAGGAGAGTACCTGAAAATCTGTGATTTTACTGGTGGAGGGGGGGTGACACAAAGCCCATGCAGCAGGTAAATCCGCAGTTAAAGGTGAATTCAGCCCACAGAAACATTGTCAAAATTCATAGCTTAAACCCTTGCTGATGTGAACTGCGTATCACCTATGTATGGTTCATAATACAGGGTTTAGCTGACACATTGCTCTTCTATGAAGGGAATTGCTGTAGCGAAATACTAATTAATGAAAATACAAAGAATTACATACTAAATGGCTGTTTGTGCTATTTATCACTGTGTTCACTGTGTTAATGTTCAACTTCAGTAAGTATTCAGTTATATTAGCATTTAATTAGTGAAAAATGAATCTCTAGTTATAGGAGGCTGTTGCTAAGAGTATGATGGGTATGCTTTTTGAAACGCTTCCAGAATCAGCTCTGATGTTTCTCTTGCTGAGATCCAAGTGAAGAGAGGGCTGTGTACTGCAGAGCTGAGCGTTGCCAGAACGCTGTGCAGCAATATTCAGGAGGGAGCAATGCCAAAAATGGGGTGAATAGCTTAAACTGAAGCTTGGCTTGGTTAAAAATCTGTAGTAAACTTGCAGTAAGTTTGATCCCCATCTGGAAGATGCAAGGGTTTCCCACAACTTCCCAGCAAACCTTGAAACATAGCAAGCGTTAAGACAGCTTGAGGTAATCTTGCTGTGTCACAAACGGCACATAAACAGAAACAGAGGTTCAAGTAGCTCTTTCCCAGGTGGGTTACAATCTAAATTACTTGAACAACAGAAGTCTTCTTTTTAGCTGCAATGCAGGGAATGCTTCTGTCTGTATTGGACATCTGGGAAGATGACAAAGCAAGTCAGTTCAGTGGCAGTAACTCCTGATCTGTTCTTGACAACACTCAGGTGAAAATATCTTAATCGGTGTTCCTTTAGAGCTTTTCCTTACCTCAGTTATTGCCTTCGGCCTGACCTCGCTGGAGGTAAGGAAGGTGCCTGTTACTGATCTGCATCTAGAGGGATGGTTTACCCGTTAACCACTACCCTCAAGAGCCTGGTCATGCAACCGTTTAACCTTTCCATCCATCTGGAGTGTAACATCAAAACTTGGGTGCAAGACTCTTTGTTGAAGGTCTTATTAAAGACAAAGTAAATGCTATCAGCTGTTTCCCTCTTGTTGACAAATCTGGTCATTTTATTGTGGAAGGTGGTCAAGTTGGTCAAACATTGTTCCCCGTGGTAAATTCTTACTCACTTCCTGATTACTTTTTGCTTCATATTGTGCCCAGAAAAGTGGTCCACGAGGACTTGCTCCCTGACTAGTTTTAGTCCAACTAAGCGTATAACCTAAAATCACAGGACTTCACCTGACAATGACAACTTGGTAAATGGTCTGCCTGGTGTTGTATTTAATGAATAGTGCTGTGAAAATGATAAACAGTGCAAGCTGTCTTACTTGGGATGGATTTACATATAGTTTCACATTTTGACTATTGGTGAAATTAGTGTGTTTAACATGGGACAAAGCGAAGAGAATGACGGTATGATAAAGTCTTCATTTAGTTCTTGCAAGGTTCCTGACAAAGCCTTGCTTTCAGTCCCCGTAAGAATATTAATTTACATGGGTTGGGAATCCTGGAACAATAAGACTATGTGAACCTCTTAGAAAAGAAGGAAAAACCTTGATAAAAACTGATTCTCCAGAGTTACTTATAAAAGCAATTAATTTCATTACATTAGATCTGTATCTCCCCTGAGAGCTTTTGCCTCTCTGTGTAACTGGAGTTAGATTAAAACTAGATCTGTTTTGATCGGACATCAAGGAAAATGAGGGTACTGTAATATGGTTCCTTAAAATGTAGTCCCGGTTTTTGACTCGCTGAATGCTTGGAAATTTCTAGGAAGCCCGTACTTGTTAAATATGACAGATCGAAGATGCCTGACTTGCAGCATTGTCTGGAAAGTGTGGAGAAGAGCATGTAGAAGACAGACCTGGTATTTTTGTACAAAACAAGAACGTGAATGAAGTAACAGCTTTGCTCGTTCCCTGTTTAATTGTGGGTTGGGACAATGTCGGAAGCTCCAATACGCACAGGGGCTGAAATGTCAAGGGCAGCTTTTAGCTGGGTTCAGTAGCAGCATCCACAGGTGCTGAGTTACGTTTGAGTTGTGTAGGAAAGGCTGATGATGCTACTGTAAAGATGTTGCTTCTGAGTTCTGTGCCCTGTGTAACTAGAGACCATGGGGGGAAAATGCTGCCTTTGAAAGGGGCTCTTAATCCCAAAGATGCGGAAGCAATCCAACGTTCGGGGCAAAGACTTGTGACCATGTTTCTGTTGATTTGAAGTAGTGGTTGAAAGCCAGAAAGTGTAGGCAGGGAGACAGTTATATACACCTGACACTGAAATATAGGTGAGATTGACTTGGAAGTGATAATGCAGAAAAAACCCAATGCTGGCAAATACCTGCAGAGTTTTTCGTTTGGGTTTTTTTTTTTCTAAAGGACAAAATTCAAGGGCACCACAAAGATCTATCATTTCATACAGAATAAGCACTGTAATTGTTTTGCTGCTGCAGTCAGTCTGTGTATTTTTAAATTAATTAATTTTTATTGAAAAAGGATACTTTAAGTAATTGCAATAGATTTTCACTAAAACAAATATTTATTTGGCAAAAATCAATGCATTTTAATTTGTGCTGGTACATTGTGCTCACATGTCATGTATGCAGACACATGCTTTGGGCTTTTGGTGTGGAGAAATATGAAGGAACAAACCACACTTTTCAATGGAGCACCCTTTCTGCTTCATCACTTTTTAATGCCTCTACCTCTGTTCCCTCTTTTCAGGCCAATTCCTTTTCTCTTTCAATGGGATTTTACAAACCTATCTCTTAAGTTCTTCGTAACTGTTCTCTGCCTTCATTTCACATCCAAAATATCTTTAAAGTATGATTAGGAAATTCCTCATACTTTTGCTTAATGTGCCAGTTCAGTGCAGTCCTGCCTAGCACCATGTCAGACTGACTTGTTTGCTTGAACCAGTGTAAGTGAAGACTGAGCCTGTGACTACTGCAGTATTTTGAGCTCACGCTGTTGGTCTCTCCTAACAGCATGGTCTAGTCATGCTGGTTTAGCCCTAATCTCCGCTATGCCTCAAGAGCCAAAACTTGATCAGCTGTCCAAGTGCTCGCTGCTTGGGATTACTCTACTTTAAAGCTACAAGGAAATACAGACTTATTTCCTTCAATGTCTGCATCGGTGCCAGCTGCAGCTATGGCTTGAGTGCATGTGATGGCTTAGCAACTTCTCCTGTTTCAGAAGAAGTTTGCTTTAAAC
>NW_010394985.1:0-18693 GCF_000710305.1 Buceros rhinoceros silvestris
CCAAGCTGCGTGCCAGAGCTGAGCCTTTTTGTCTGCTCGCCGCTTTCAGCCATGCTGCGGAGGGAGCGGAAAACCCCCTCATCGTTTTGGGAGCTGCTGCCGCGTCTTCAGTAGAGTTACAGCCGCGCTGCCGCACCGAGCTGAGCCTGGACTGCTCGCGTGCCGGAGAGCTGTTTGCTTTTGCTTTGCCTCAATCCATGATAGAGACTGGTAGGATTGTGAAAATTCTACTTTTACTCGCGGGGGTGGGAATATTGTATCTTGGATCACTGCCACAGTTTGGGTTTCGCTTTTGCTACCGACCGCTAACCCTCGCTTTCCCAAAACCCTCAATATCTCACTGGTTTTCTTGTGTATTTAATATATCCCTGTTTGTGGTGTTATTAAAGTTTGTTTCAGTTTTCCAAAAAGCATTTTAGAGGTCTCACTAATTCTTTTCTCCCTTCTCCTGTCTCTGGTGGGATAGGGATGGGTATTACCGTCATCGGACCTTGGCTCAGCCTTGGCCAAACCGGTGACATACTGCTTGTTCTTACTTCAGGATTGCAAGCAGCTGTTGGCTGAGTAATTGTGGTAGTTTGAAATACCAGTGAATAATGCAGTTCTTACAAAGCAGTTCCCGTTTTCTATTTTTCTTTCAGGGTTTGTATATTTCAAATGAAGTAACTTTGAAATTTGTTTAATATTTCCTGGTTCTTTTCAGCTTTTTCTGCCACTCCCTTCACACCATCCTTTACACTGTGTTTGGTGTAAGGAGTGAAAAATAATATATGTTTATAGCAGAGTTGAGACAACCTTGTGCTGGTTTAAAATGGAGCATTCAAGTTCTGCTGTTCACATAGTTCTTGCTGTGCTGCATCATGCTTTCATTTTCTTAGACTCCTATGATATGCTGCTATGTAGACTCTTCTAAAAAACTTCACACTGAAAGGATATACAAAGCGTTTTATTGTGAGGAGAGTATCGCCCAGAACGCTAGGATAGATCGTGTAACAAAATAGATTTTAGGCAAAGTTAAAAATCTAGGAGGGCATCGATATCCAAAATATGACTGTTAAAACGTGAGTTTGTGCATTTTTATTATGTGCTTAAAAAACCAAGTTGTTATACTCTGTTGTGCGGTGAGAGAGAGAATGTACCTAAATTTTTGGCCACTTTGAATCTAAATGGTAGGAGAAAGATTGAAGTAGCTTTACAAAGTTAAAGGTGTACCTCCTAGGTGAAATTACTTGCCTGTTTTGAGGATTTTTAAATCCTGATGCCAAAACATTCAGCTTTCTGGTATCAGGTTATCAAAGTATTAATGCACTTCTTAAACATGTGAATAGTCGTGTTGAATTTGCAGGTATACATTACATGGTGTACTGGCCTCAATAAGCTCAGAACTTACAGGATTGAGGCTTAACTAACACAACAGTAATCAAATAATTGTCAGAGTTAATAGCATGCACTTAACTACAAATTAGAGCTTTAAAGAAAATTACCATGTGGTATTTCTGTTCCTCTGTCAGCTAAACCATATGAAGAATGCATTGTAAATAGCCAAATGAGTAATTGCTCTAGGGATGAATGTGATTTACATTATTATATAAAATTATAGCTATTATTCAGTTTTAAAGGTGAATTTCAGGTGTTTTGAGTAGGCTACAGATAGCAAGATGCAGATGGGTAGGTAACTTAGTGTGGTACCTTCTTTCAGGCTCTCCCAGAACAGAGCTGGTGTACTTCTTACGACCACTGCCAGCTGCTCTCCCCTCTTTCTTCATTTCTCTCAATTCAGCTGTTTGGTTGGTTGTGGTGGATACAGATATATGAAATACTAGGGTGTAGGATCCAAAATTGCCACTGAAATTTCCAGAGTGTGGACTTGTAGCCGAAGATTAAGAACATGGCCTTTTCTCTAAGCATGTATTAGAGTTATTTACTTTCATGTGATGTGAAATATTTTTCAGTATTTAAACTTTCTGTATTGAATGCAGTGAGGCTGAAATGTTTGGTTTCTTCTAGGCAAACTCTTACTAAAGATTTGAACTAAATATCTTTTACAGTAAGTAGAAACCAACTAAAGGGCTTCATGCCTAGCAGTGCTTCTTTTTCATTTTTTGGTATGTCATTTTAAAGAGGGACAATAAAGTTGTTAAATGGGGGTTTTTTATTTTACATAAGCAGGAATTAGGAGGAAAAAAGAAGACTCCCATAATGTAGTAGAGATCACTATTAATTGTTATGTTTGATTATTTAAAAAAAAAAAACAAAACACCCCATGCTTTGTAGCATAATTGGTATAAGAAGGAAGTTTCACCTAACTGATTTACTCTTTACCACTAGAATTAACAATTTTTTAAAGCAACGCTGCTGAAGGAACAGCATATCTAGTTCAGTCTCGTAGAAATAAGTGACTTCGTAATTTGTATACTTAATAGAGTAACATGTAAAAAATATCAAGAATCATTTACACTAGTCTTTCAAAAAAACATGCTTTGAGTACAAATCTTAATTGTGCCTAGCTGTGAAGAAAAAGGTAATGAATTCTTCTGAGTGACTAGATCATCTTCAGTTTTATCTAACACTTTGTCAAAGATGTTATTCATCTCAAACTGTTATGCATCCTTGAATTCATGAATTCTGATTCTTCTCTAAAATTATAAAAGCTGTCAAACAATGGAACTACTGTATTTTGTACTTCAGTGGAATTGCAAATTCCATAAGTAATGCTCATTATCAAGAGTGCAGTAATAACCCCAGTATGCATCTCAAGAATATTTCAGTTTTGATGTTTCCTGTTATATGTCTCCTCAACACTTATTTTAAAATATGTACTATATATTTACAGATATATGGAGTTTAGGGGTCATCCTGTTCATGTTGGTTTGTGGACAACCACCATTTCAAGAAGCAAATGACAGTGAGACTCTGACTATGATAATGGACTGCAAATACACAGTGCCACCTCATGTGTCCAAAGAATGCAAAGAGTAAGTAGAGTACTAAAGAATTTGGAAGCACTCATGGAAGTGGTTTCTCATTACCTTTAGGAATTCCGCATACTATATTATCAATATTATCAGTGTGTGGACTATTCCTTGCCTGTTAATAAGATATTATGCCTATTGCTTTTGCTTAGTTGTTAATATTTCTTCATATCGCGTAGTTTCTTGGGCACCAGTATTGCACTTTCTTTTTTTATTCTTTGTGTCCCTTCTTACTAAAGGTTAATGATGTTTTTTCCCACACTTGTGTGAATCTTAATTTTGATTTTACACAGTGTATCTTGAATGTGTCTCAGTTGTCATGTATTTTACAAATGATTGAAGAAGTTGCTCACCACTGACTGGCTTTGGCTAACCACTCTTGCTGGACAAATTACAACGTGTTGCTGAGAGTATTTTGTGACAGGGTTTAAAAAGGTAATGATTCCTTTAGATGCCTCTTCAAAATACAAGTTGTCAAGCAAGTTTTGCTCATCTCATACTGAAATTGCAACTCCAAATCAACATTCTAAGCAATGCAAGGAGAAGAATGTTCTATGTGCAAATTGCATATGCCATGTGGGAATCATGACTCATTTTGATGTGCTGTTTTTCTGCAATGTTCACTGCAGCTTTTTTTTGGTATATTTCAATATTTCCCGTGTTTCTCTATTGGCTAATGACCTCTTCAGTCCTTTTAATATATATTCCAGTTGCATCACTCAAACTATTTTACAATGTTTGGCTGGTTTCTTGAATCTGTGATAAAGTATGTTTTCATTTTTAATATGAAAGTCCAGATGCCTTTATAAGTTTTGAAAATTGCATTTGTTCCAGTCAAACTAGAGCAGCATCTAGGATTCTGTTACTTGACACAGAATGAAATTTGTCACAGCTGTAGTCATAATGACCATTCCTCTCCTAACCTGTCATCTGTGTGGTCCAGCATCTAATGCATAACATGATGCGTAACTTGATTGCTGGGTTTTGTGTCTTGTCATTAGTGTCCAGTGACATGGGAAGGCTGCTATCAGTGCCCTCAACAGCTTGAAGAACTTTACATACTGGAAGAGGTTTAAAATACAGTACAGGAAGAGGTTTAAAGGAGAGCTTTATCAGTGAATTGTATCAAATTTCTTGAGATGCTGCATGCTGTGCTGAGGTCAGGAAACTTATTTTTTGCAGCCTTTCGCTTAATATATGGGCTAGCACTAAATTGCTTAAAAGCCCAAGTAGATCTGCTTTCTCTACAGGATGCATCAACAATGTACAATCAGTTACCAAGTCTTCTGTAGCTTAGATTTTCTTAGGGAAAAGACTCTAAATGTTTAAACTTCTTTTTTGGAGTTAAAGCAATCTTGGTGGTTTGGGATGCACAAGCAAGCTTAAAGCAGGAGGCATGTGGTACATTTGTGTGGTTTTACTAGAGATATAGTTTAAAAAAAGTCAAATGAAGTATATAGTTTGTTCCCTTTTTGTCATAATATTAACAAAAGCCAAGAAAATCAGGGCTCCCATGTCTTACCCCGCCTTTCCTTTTGGTGAAGACAGAGACTACTGGTACTAAGTATTTATGTGACATTCTTTTTTTTTTTAAACAGTAGAGTTTTAGGAAGTCTGAAGTAACCTACAGTTTTAATTCCATACATAATCTCACACTAAAAATAAATAATAAAACAAAAAGAAAGTGTTTACCTTTGTGATTTGTATGGCCTTGCAGTTTGAAGATGCGTGGTGTAGAACAGTTAATGCAATAAAAAGGATTATGTCGGACTTGCAGAACTTTCATTCCACATGTTGGAACAATAAAGTTTCTTTGAAACCTTGGCATCAAAACTGTAAATCCGTGTTCTGTTTGTTGTGCAAAGCCAAATATACCTCGCTCAAGAATTTTTTGTGTCTAATAGGTGAATAGAGATATGCTGTGCTAATCAAGTCTTCTTTCTCTGTTTATTTGGGGAGTTTATGTGCTTCCCTTTCAGCACTTGCAAACACTCAGTATCAGGCCTTTAGCAGATTTGTCACTTCATCATCTCGGTGTTTCGTTTGGGGTTGTTTTTTTTTTTCCTCTCTGTGGATAGAACAGATCACTGTTCTCTCAGGGATGCTGAAGAGTCAAATGTCTGATAGCTACTTCAGAATAAAATGTTTCTGCTTATCTTGCCATTCTGTATTCTTGTTGACAGGAGCAATAATAGAAAATTGTATTTGTATTATTTTACAAACCAGCCTGTAGGCCATCTGTGACAGTTGCCCTATAAGACCTATTGAAAATAAACCACAATAGTCAGATCAAGGATCTAAGCATAGTAAATGAAAACTGCAGTGTATATGATATTTATAGCTTTTAATAAGTAAATTGTTTCAGTTCAGCAATATTTGGAATGTCTTTGAGAATAAATAATTACTTACTATAGAGACTTACAAAGATCTATGTGGGCTGATGGCAGAAAATTTCTTCCTAACGTTCCTGTTACAACAGCTGCTTTTTAAACATATGAATGCATTTTGTTTAGGCTTATTCTCTATTCACAGTCTGATTACACGGATGTTGCAGAGAGACCCGAAGCGAAGGGCATCTTTGGAAGAGATTGAAAACCATGCATGGCTCCAAGGAGTTGACCCATCTCCTGCCACAAAGTACAATATTCCTCTTGTGTCATATAAAAACCTGTCTGAGGAGGAACACAACAGTATAATACAACGCATGGTTCTTGGTGATATTGCAGACCGAGATGCAATAGTGGAGTAAGTTGTCAATTTTCTATATGCAGTTTGTTTTGAGAATCTTGTAATTTTTGATTAAAGAATGCAATGAGAACCTGGGTCCTCCAGTGTTTAAATACCAACCCATTCAGTTAACAAACAAAATACTATAATCTTGGTTCTTGATAGGATATTCCAGGGTGAGAAAGTAGATGCAACCTTAGGAAAGAAAATGTGTTGGAACACTGTTTGATTCCTGCAGTAGTTTGCCATCCTGAGTAAATATAATGGCTTCGAAATCCATGCTGTTACTTGTGCTTCCTATCTCATGCATATTTGGAAGTAATAAAGTTCTAGCATTTTTCTCTTAGTACGTTTCCTGAATCTTTGTTAATTTAAAATAATATTCCTTTTATCTGTATAATGCAAAATAGTCATTGTCACTGAGTGAGCTTGCTAGAAAGCTACATGATATTTTTCTAATAGAGTAAAAGAAAATTTCTAAAATATTTCAAAAATCAAAGAGGACTTGAAATAGTTTTTTCTATTTGTGTTAAAGCTGTTACTATCTTACCATTTGAAGAATAGGGGGGAGGAGAATTAGCAGTCTTTTAGCTGCATAATAGTGGCATCCTTTCTTTTTTAGAATGTCTGAATGATGCTTATGGCTTATGAACTTAATTTTACTGTAAACTTAATGTGACAGCCATGAAATAATGAAGGTTTTTCCTCCAGTTGTTGCATAAACAAATATTAGTACTTTGTGGTTGTATGTGCCAGTTGGGAAAGCCCACATTGACACACAATATTAATGAAACACTATTTTATCATTTAAAGAATGTTCAGTTTTTTAGGATGATATTCTGAGGATATCCTCATCCAACTATAGTTGAAAGTAATAGACTTGTTGGCTCTTTATTTTTAATAAAGCCAAGACATGCTTGTCAGAACATCAAAAATATGCAGGTCTGCTTTTCAGGCATTCTTCCTGCTATGAGAAGTACAGCAAGATATGAGACACATGTCCAGTTTTTAAAAAAACATTGATGTAATGTTTTGTACTTTCCTTAGGGCATTGGAAACTAACAAGTACAATCACATCACAGCTACTTACTTCTTACTAGCTGAAAGGATTCTGCGAGAAAAACAGGAGAAAGAAATTCAGACCAGATCTGCAAGCCCTAGCAACATAAAAGCCCAGTTCAGGTGAGAATTTAGGAATCTAAATTTTTAACCTGGTTTAATGAGAATATTACTGAATTGCTCAAGTACTTCTTTTGAAAAACAGTAAAATACTTATTCATGGCATATTTTAAATGTCTTTAAAGTGCTGTGGATGCTTCAGAAGCTGTTCAGAAATCAGTTACCAATAATATTTTCAATTCCTACCATTTTCAGGAAATGTCTAGTCAATTTGAAGTATGTATCTGAAACAAAGTTTTCAAACCTGCTAGGAAAGGGCATGTTCATTGACCTTCAGTTCTTCATACAAATCGTGTATGAAATAGCCCTGGAAAAGAAACCTAGTTGTATAATCCATAAACATCTTGATGGGGTATGAGTTACAAATAAGAAATCATTCTGAATTTGATGTTACGATTTAGTTGTTAGCTTTAATTTTTTAATGGGCTGAACATTCCCTAAATCAAGCTTAGAGCAAATAACCGTAGATTATGTTCTTTATAAGTATCAGTTGATACACCTAGTTGTCTAAGGAAAACGGTTGAATTAATTGCTTTAATTACTTATTTAAACATATTGCCTTAGACTTTTTTTTTCAGTTTGACAAAAACATGAATAAAATAAACTTATGGTAAGGTTTCTTTTGATTTCTCAATGCTTCAGCTTGTGACACAGTAAAACTAAACGGGGAGGTGGGGTTCTGGCATGTAGGTTATATTGATATGTTCAACCAGTCTATTTGCGCTGCAACCAGTTAGCAAAGCATCCCATATTTTTAGGTACAGCAGCATATGCTTTAAAAAAAACAAACCCAGTGTGAATAGTATAGTTTTTGCCTGCACCTTGATATTGGAGGATACACGTTTTGAACAGGTGTATTTCTTAAACATTTTGGTTTTTAATTTCCTGAGTTAAGTGCTAAGACTATGACTAGGGATCTGCTGTTATTGAAAAAAAATTTATTGGCCCGTCTTGACAGTCTTTCCAGTGAAGATGGAGGTTGTGCTGAAGCATTTACATTAATTTTTGTTCTTAATCTCCAGTCTCTATAAAAGTTGCCTTTTAGGTTTTGGTAAAATATTATTAGTAATTATTATTAGTAATAATAATTGTTAGTAGCTAATCTCTTAATGCGAGAAGAGTATTAAGTGATTGTGCTGATGTTTAGAGTTGCTGCCTACCTTCAGTGTTCTTAATATGTCTGTAGGATTTAGGAAAAAAGACAAAATAGCTTGTTCATTCCAGAGGTTTCTTTGTGCTACTTTCATGCCAAGGTCACATGTGCAATCATTTGATAGAAGTGATAATAGGGACATAAATGCTATAGTGTCCTTCTGGTGGATATCTGTTTTTTCCTTGGCCTAATTGGTAAAAAATCAGGTATTCCTACCTCAGGTTCAATCTAGCGAAATGGACACTTGTTACAAATGAAGGGCATGCACTTAGGGAAAAATAGGCTGAAGATACATCATCTCCATTGTTTATTACCTTGAACTTAAGCTGAGATTTTGGAGGCTGAATACCATTCCACCTACCTGAATAATGACTTTTTTCTCTCTGAACCTTACTATGGATCTAAGCATCTCCAGATGACTGTTGGGTCCTACAGTAGACTGAAATTTTGTTGCAGCACTTAATGTCATTCACTCAATGGCCACTTAAGTAGGAAATCTTATCTTCTGTTTTGTGGTTACAAGTACTTTAGAAGGGTTATTGTTGCAGGCAAGTAAGGATTACCTAAAGAATCTAATTGGTTTGGAGCTTGATGTTGCAGAGCTTGCTTACAGGGTAAGACTGTGACTCTCACTCTGCAGTTCTCTGTTAATGGATCATCCTCTTATTTTATGTCAAGTTCTTCTTTAAAAGAAATCCAAACAGATCATCAAATATGTCTAATACTAAGTATTAGTTACAAAACAAATTTCTTTAGAGGAAAACTTTGAGTTTACCTTAAAATGAAAATTATGCTTTTTTTTCCTCTGCATCAGTCACTCTTTCAGTAGAAGGACTGCTCCAGTTATATGAAGAACTGGAACAAAAAAGTGCATTGAATCTAACTCTTGATTTGAATTTGTAAAGTTGAATGGAGTAGTTGAAGCCTGCCTTATGAGTATGGATTTTTGTTTCATGACAGACATCTGCATAAACTCAGGAACTATTACCCTTAGTGGTCCCAGGTAGCTATACCTTCATGATGGTTCTAAATTCAAAGTGTTTATATAGAATGACTTCATGGAAAAGACCACAAAGTAGTGCATTTCTTTGATTTTTTTGAGACTGCAAATCTTACTTGCAACCTGGAGCTTCTCTTCTGTCCCACTCTTCCCTTAGGCCTACTGAGAATAAGGGGAGTGGCAGAAGGGAAGGAGGAAGACATGGGCTGCTATGAGACACAAAGTGAGGAGGTTTATTGCCTGGAAAGTACAGTACTGTTAGATACTGTATATACCCTTTATTGTGACAGCCACAGAAGCCTTCCTTTTTTTGCTTGACAAAGCTTGGTAAATTCTTGAAAGATTTAGATCTTCATTTTCTGACACTTTTGTAGTTACGTTTCTAATTTATTTAAGTCCTATTTGTTAATCACAGTTGTTTGTGTTTAAAATATCCAGCGTAGCCCAAGTAATCAGAAAACTAGATCAGTGTTTCCCAGTGTATCTGGAGTTAGCTGGGACCTAAGGGAGGATGCTAGTGTCAAACCAAGGAGACCACAGCCTAGGCTCTACTTCTTGTCTGGACAGCTTGGGTCAGAGCTGCTGGTTGTGTGACCTCCCTCCAGGCACAGCTGCTTACTGGAGGGGAGACTGGTGTGAGGGAACTCCCAGTGTCCAACAAGACAGGAAGGAGCCTGTGCGGCTCCTCCCAGGGAATGGACTGCACAGGCTTACATGGGTGTGTTAGCAGCCAGGTCCTACTCTTGAAGGATCCTGGTGGATTTTTGTATCACTGTTAGGCAAAATTGAAGCTAATACTTCAAACCAAAGTCTACAGTTAGGCTTGATGAGTTTAATGTTGACTTTGAAGAAGAGTATTTTATTAAAGTTCACACAATTGGGAAGATAGTTGTCAATTTTTAACCATGTAGTCAGGCTTCTCACACTTCAGGATCCTTTTTCTAGCCAGCCATTATAGAGGGAGCCTTGAGCCAATGCAGTCCTAGTGCAGGTACTTTCATTAACTTTAAACACTTAAAAGAAAACATGTAGGAAAAGAATAACAAAGAAGTGTCTGAGTTTTCCTTGTTTCTTCAACTTGACCTCTTAACACAGCAGAGATCAGAAAGTTGGTATGATCCTTCCATCTTCATATTCAGGGCTGTCCAAGCAGCTATCTGGGGTCAAAATTGGTGTGAAACATTATCTGCTTCCTCTGCTGCTTTCCTTCTACACCTTGCTTCTAAATAGGGCTACAGTGTCATGCAGCACTTTCTCTGGGCACATGCAAAATATGGTTGGGAATGTCTTATGCTGAGTGAAGCAGCTGAAGAATTATTCAATGTTAAGGTGTTGGTCTTTTGGATTAGGCTTTCGGAATAGAGGAAAGACTGACAGTGTTTGTTCTTAATTTATTCTGTGTGCATTATGAGAAAATGACAATATATATTAGGATTTAGAGTAAAATAAAAATCATGAGATAGCAGCTAATGTCTTATCTAACTGTAGAACAATTATACTCAACTATTACTTTCATTTTGATTTGAACTAATGCTAGTACATAGTCACACATTTTGAATTTGTATTTACAGTTTATTCAAGTGTCATAATCTTTAAGTATCTCGAGTCCTGGATTCATGCAGCTGTATTAATCCAGTTGCTCAGCTAAGGACAAAAAAATGTATGGTCTCAATTCAGGTGTGTTTTAACATTTAAGGGGATTTTGTAGCATAGAGCTTGGTCTGAATGAGACTTATGGAAAATGAGAGAACGTTTCTTCTGACTCAACTTTTCAGTCTTACTCATGTTAATTCTAACCTAGTATTTTTATTAAGATTACTGGGGAAAAAGATAAGAGAAGCTTCAGATTAACAGTAGTTTGCAATACTATCTTACTTAAATTGTGCTCGAATCAGCTTATATCGTCCTCTGGGTTCTGGTGATGCTATACCTGCTTCAGATTACTTTCTTTGAGACACTATTATTTTACGGGTTTTATTGCTTGATTTTCTGAGAGCAGTGAAATATTAAGATTTCATTTGACAGTAACTAACAATTTCTAAACTATGCTTTTGTATGTATGATACTCCTTTCAAATATAAGCATTTCTAAAGCAATGCACATTCTGTAAATGTTTCCTTTTCCTCAGTTATTCAGTACTGTTATTTACAAACATGCCACTCAGCAGGCCAGTTTGTGTGGCAGCTTATGCTTTTTTGTGCTGTTCTTAGATTTTTTTTTTTTTTTTTTTTATGTTTTGAAATGCTCGCCATGATCTAATTTTCCTTTTATCCTTTGTAATTGTTTATGTAGGCAGTCGTGGCCAACAAAAATTGATGTACCCCAAGATCTGGAGGATGACCTTACCGCTTCTCCTCTCTCCCACTCAACTGTACCTCAGTCACCAGCTCGCACAGCTGAGAACGTTCTCAACGGCCACAGAAGCAAGGCCCTTGGCGATTCAGCAAAGAAAGAAGATACCCCTGAATTATCTGGGCCAGCACTTTCAGCAGTCCCATCAGTGAGCTTAAAACCCACTACAAGTGGCCGAAAGTGCTTGTTCAGAGTAGAAGAAGATGAAGAGGAGGATGAAGAAGATAAGAAACCTATTTCTCTTTCTACTCAAGTTGTTCTGCGCCGTAAGCCTTCAGTTACAAATCGTCTTACTTCAAGAAAGAGTGCACCAGTTCTCAATCAAATCTTTGAGGAGGGTGAGTCAGATGATGAGTTTGACATGGACGAGAACTTACCCCCAAAGCTCAGCAGGTTAAAAATGAATATTGCTTCACCTAGCACAGTGCATAAACGCTATCACAGGAGGAAAAGCCAGGGACGGGGCTCTAGTTGCAGTAGCTCAGAAACAAGTGATGATGATTCAGAAAGTAGGAGACGCCTAGACAAAGATAGTGGTTTTACTTACTCCTGGCATAGGCGGGATAGCAGTGAAGGGCCACCTGGCAGCCAAGGAGATGGCGGTGGACAAAGTAAACCAAGTAATGGAAACGGAGGGGTAGACAAAACAAGCCCAAGTGACAACAACAGAGGTGGGGGAAGTCCCTCCGGTAGCTCAAGTGGTAGCACCAACAACACTTCAGGTTCCACTCGGAGATGTGCTGGATCCAGAAATGCAATGCAGCTATCGTCTAGAAGTGCAGGGGAACTGGTCGAAAGCCTGAAGTTAATGAGCCTTTGCCTAGGTTCACAGATTCATAGCAGCACTAAATACATTATTGATCCTCAAAACAGTCTGTCCTTTTCCAGTGTAAAAGTACAGGAGAAATCAACATGGAAAATGTGTATAAGTTCCAGTGGAAACACAAACCAGGCTTCATCACTGGGCAACTTAAAATTTTTTTCTGACCAAGTGTTAGACACAGCAAACAAATTGGAACGGGTTAAGAACAGGAACTTGAAAAACAATGTGCTACAACTACCTCTCTGTGAAAAGACAATATCTGTGAATATTCAGCGGAACCCAAAGGACGGGCTGCTGTGTACCTCCAGTCAAACCAGTTGTTGTCATGTCATTTGACAATGACCTGACTTTAATAGCTCTATCTACTTGACAGCGTCATTCTTCCTGTTCAGAGCTGTGAACACCTTGTCACAGACACCCTTTTGTTGTCTTAAGGTTTTTAAATGGGCTTTGAGCAGTTATTTATTACACTTTAATTTTGTGTTTACTTGATGGTATGACAATGCATGGTCTTTGCATGCTGCTAGCTGGTATGTTTTTCTTTTTCAACAAATCAGAATATTTTATTGTGTAATTTTTTCATTTATAATTTTACTGTGGAAGATCTGGATTAAAATGAATATCTGGATCCTGATGTAAATGGAGCACTTAAGAGTTTCATGTTCTGCACTTAAACTAGAGAGAGAAGCTTTTGTTTGCTTGTGAAATGTTAATTCTTGTTCTGACCTTCTGTGACAACTGAAATATGTGATATGTGGCATACTTCTATGTGTCTGAAACGGAACCAAAGCAATAATGTTTTGATGCTGAAAACTCTTCAAGGAGCTTTCAGATGTTCCAAGGCTTGTGTACAAAGCAAACATGCACTGAAAATTTGTGATCTTGAAATTTAAAACCACACCTATTTGTCTTAAGCTATGATGTGGACAAAGTTGTGGCTCAAAAATTGAACAGAAAAGATCTTGCTTTGCTAGAAGCAGTTTTCTTTTTAAAAAACAAAAAGGCAAGTAGATTTGTTAAGGCAGCTTTCCCCCATAGAAATATGTTAATATTACAAGCAGACAATCTTCTTTTTTAATATAACAAAGGTAAATTATTGTCTACTTCTGAGTTTTTACATGCTATCTGAAAATGAAGTATTTGTATGAATTACTTTTGTTATTAGTATATCATGACACTTAAGATTTTAGGTTTTTACCTTGTAAACCTTCTCCCCTATCCTTTCCTCCCTGAGATTTCTAAAGGCAATAAGGGATGGAACACCTTCAGGTAATTGGATTAAAATTGAAATTGTTACTGTCATTTTACATTTTTCTCATTACTCTCTTAAGACTTAAAATACTGCTGTTCCCACATATACAGACTTACTTTCTCTCAGTAACCATGCTTTTTCACAAAGTCAATTTAAAATAGCATATAGGAAAGTACTTATTTTACAGCTCTTAGCTTTTCGATTGGGTTTCCCATTGCCATGGCAAGGTCTTGATTTAGAGTGTTTCTGTACAAAAGGATGCTTTTAACCAGATGAATAAACTTTGTGGGATTTTATTATCTAGAATAAAATATATTGCAGATTCCTAGTTTTGGGAAGGGCAAGAATGTTTTATTTTTTCATGCTGTGCACTGGGTCTTTTCAGCAATGCTAGTGAAACTGGTGGTATTATGTAGCAGCGCTCTGGGCAGACATTGGTTGTCCGAGTTTACACTGAGCATCTTTAATACTTGCAGAATGGTCAAATACAATTTTAACGTCCACCGCAGAGTGAGCAGAGCACCAAAGAACAGCGTGACGCTTGGTCATAATTTCTTCAGCTCATGACAGCTCTTTTTGGCTTGTAAAGGACTATTGAGTCCAAACTCCACGGGGTATTCTTACTGGCTAGCCTCGCCAGGGATTTTACATTCTGCTTCCTACACAAGGCAAAGGATAAGTGTTTTACTTCTTTAAGTTTTAAACTATAGTTGCAGTTTAGTCAGTGTGATATTTATAAATGAAAAGCTACAAGAATAGATGTGTGGGTGAAGCCATAGAACATATTTGCTTGAAATTTTTGAGCAGGGATCTTAGCGAGGGCCAGAAATGAGATGTGTGGTTCACAGACAGTGAGCATAACATCCAAGCAGGAGAAGAGTTTATAAAGGGCATTGGCAATAAACTTATTTGTTGCAGTTTTTTTTCCAAGTATTGTAAATACTTTTTCCTGATACTATGTACAGCCTTGGAATGGCACCTTTTAACTAACCCCAGCTGTATTTTGTTTCCAATGTTTTTATATACAACTGTATATATGGTGCTTACCTTAGAACAGCAGTGTTGACCATTTATGCTGCATAGTTGTATTATAGCCTTATAGTTGTGTGTGGTTGGTTGAACCTTTGGATGTACAAATGTTAGTCTGAGTGGTGTCCTTTATCCATTTGTTGATAGGCGAATGATTGTGCATGTGGTGTATGTTGTACTATGTTGTCACGTAGAAGGAAGGGTGAGAATAACCACTACATTAAGATAATATTGGACCAAACTATTTAGAGCAAGTAAACGGTTTCTTGTACCCCTTAACGTGTCTTTAAAAGTTGCATATATTTACAGTAGTGTATAAATTAAATATTGTGGAAGAACAATTAGTCTTGTATTTTTCTGTATACGTGTGTATATAAATATATATATGAAAAATAATGTACCTCTAGCAACTTAATCTGTATTTAAGATGTGACAATCCTGACACAGAATTTTAAGAGTAGCAGTATAAATAAGCAGAATTAATGAACAGAAATATAAAAATTTCTCACCAAGAAAGAACCATGTATGTGCATTAAGAGGGTACAGAAATATCAGCTGATCTTACTGCTTCCAGCAATGTTTGGCTTTTTCATTGTATAAACATTCATGGTGTGTGACAGAAATGGAAAATCCAGTTAATAAAAGTGATATCTTGATTGATGCATAATGTGTGATTTCCATGTCAATGCAGTTTGTTACTCCTGGTGTTCACTGTTGACAGGGTGGCACAAGTTCTGGACTGAGTCCCCAGGCTGCAGCTCAGGGGGAGACACTGTTGGAAGGATCTGTTTTTTCTCACTGGGCTCACAGGCCACGTGCACTCAGCTTGAGTGCAGCAGGGCCTGGGCGAGGTTCAGCTCAGTGCTGCAGCTCTGGGAGCTAGCAGGAAGGGCGGATGAGCTCTCTTACACCACGCCCAGGACTGCCCTCATCGCCACCATTGTGTTTTATGTCTGGCTGTGGAGTGCTGAGGGATCTTTCCTCTCTAAGAACATCAGCTGTCAGGGTTGCCAGGTGAGTCACCAGGCTCTGCTGTCAGTGCCAGCCCGAAGCTGGCACTCACCCCCCAACTCCTGGATGAGGCATGGGAGAGCTTTCCTGAAGAAAGCACATGGTGATTATAGGCATGGTTCCCACTAGCTTTGCTTATTTGATTAAGGAAGTAAAGTCTCAATCAGTGCAAGTCTTCCTGAATGAGATTTGAGCTTGATTCCCTCAGCTGTAGGTAGACTAAAATACTTAGATTGCTTGCCTGCTTACAGAGGAAACTTTCCTCCTGTAATGAGGAGGAAATCTCCTCCACGATTTTCCTTTTCTACTATCCTTAACTTCACAGCAGGTGCTGCAGATCCCTCTGGGTCATGTAATGAGAACTGTGGCTCTCAATATTCCTGACGAGAGAACCTTTGTATCACCAATAAATTCTTTATGACTGCCCTTTTCCTTAAAAACAGCTTTTGGTTGTTACTGCTGCTGCTAAGGAGACAAAGTTCAAGCCTAATGGTACAGGCTACTTCCTACGCAGTTGTCTTCCCAAACACATTGTCTCCAGGTTTCTTCCTGAAGCTTGAAACAAGAGCTTAAGTTACTCTATTTCTTAGACTCAGACACTGGAAGAACTGCCACATGCCCAAGTCTGTTTGCCTGCATTCCTGAAAGGTCCAGAACCAAGGCTGACGCTGTGAAGGTCTCTCTTAGTTGGGAAATGGACTGTGCCATGAATGTCACTGCTTGGAATGGCAGAGCATAAGCTGTGCAATGCCCCATCCCAAGTTGGCTGCTCAGAGCCCATTCACACTTTCCACAACCCCTGTATGAACCTACCACTATTTGCCTGAAGGGAGCAAGCTCCAGCTTCAGCTATCACTGTATGAAAACTGCTCGATGACCCCGAAAGAAGAAGACAGAAGACGCAAGACCCTGGGAACCAGACAATTCTATGTAGCTTGGTTTCCTTTCACTTCCCCTTTCCCCTGTAACTCACTGTGCCCTTCTCCATTGCACTTTTGAGAAAAACAGCCCAAAGGCCATATGTTAGCTCCACACCAGGGGATGGCCTGCACTCTATCAGAAAATAAAGTCTCCACTCCTCTGTGCCTTGGGAACAGAGTGACCAAGACTAGGAACAGACATACAGATTACACAGCTGGTGAATGGCAATTACGAGTAAATATCTTCTTTATTCTTTCTAGTATATTCATATGACAATAGAGTTTTTCAGTAAGTTTTATGCCTAGACCCCACAATGCTTACAGATGCACTATAGCAGAAAGAACAATACAAAGACATTCAGAAGCAAGTGAGAAATGGTATCATGAATGTAAAAAAGAAAAAACCCTAAACCCCACTGTCAAACCAATATCAAACATTTAAGAAACACAGCAATCCCCCAGTAAAAGGACAAAGAACAGCATATACAGAGGAACAGGAGCTAAATTTCAGTTCAGTAACAAAATATTTCTTGGCAATATACAGGCAATGCTTTTCAACAAACTAAAGCTTATACTCTTGAGGACAGAAACACTCTCTAGCATGACTGTGTAGAATCTGTGATACTGAAACAAATGTTCTCCCAGTAACTAGAACAAACTCTGATCTCTAGAAAACAAAAGATTCCCATTCTCATGCTATGGAAGGACATAATTCCTCCGTACCTACTACCTTTGAGTGGACAATACACCTAAAGAACAGTATTATCCCCATTTATAGCTAAGGAAATGAAGCAGAAGTGAAGGCATTTGCTCATGGTAAGGGCAACAGCTAACATTACTTATGTCACTTAAACTTATTAGAGATTTTCCTGTTAGTCTACAGAAAACAGGAGAATGGAAGGACCACAAGGACAACCATAAAGTCAGTTTTGCAGAAGTCTGCTTATTTTTCTTCACCTGATCACAGTTGAGACACAACTCAAGTCCTTTTCTCACCCATCTTAGAAAATTATTCTAGACACCTGATACAGTTGCCATCAGCAAAACACACCAGCACGTATTAGCGGACCAGCAGAATCCCTTCCAAATGACTATGATAAGCTCAGAAGAACGTATTCCACCAGGAACCCATCACACAAGACTTCTTTGTCTCCTGCACTTGTTTGTTTGGGGAATCTCTTACAGGGCTCTAGGAAGGAGGATGTGTTCTCCTCAAAGCTCACTGCTGGTTGCTCAAGCAGAGTTTGTGCAGCCACAACCCTGCCATGGCTTCAGGAACAGGCTGTGAAACAGCAGCAGTCCATAAGACAGCCCTGAAACAGCAGCAGCGTGAGGAGTGGGAGAAGCAAGAACAGAGATAGCAGCTGTAACACAGTTTTGCTCCTCTTCCCAAGGGAACAGAGTTGTTTCTTACTGGGTCATGCTTGCAGAGATTCAGAAATGCTAATTTTAAATTCCAGACAGAATACATTATTTTGGCTTAGTTATATTACTCTGCTGTGGGTACCCTGTGGCAGAAATCTTAAACGTGCGAAGTAGGCAAATACCTTAATTATTCTAAAACCACATTTTTCCAAAAAGAATTCCAGCTGGTATCCCAAATAGGTAAGTTACACCTACCAAAGGTGAAAGTGACAGCAGGAGAAAAAAAACTGTCTCAAGGTCACAGGAGCAAACACTGTACATTTTGGTCCTCTTACTGTCAGAAAACAATGAAACATTAGGAAAGTTACCCTTTTGTGAAGTCCAAGGGAAAAAAAAAACCCAAATATTCACTACATACACAAGTACTGGTATATCAAGGAACAAGTTTAATTGAGCTGTCAATCAGTTCATTTAATCAGAAGATCCATTCATACAATACTGCAGTCCAAGAGCCAGGAAAGTGATACAAAAATCTAATGTAAATTAAAAAAAAAATACACTTCACAAATCACTGATCAGCAATTTGTCTCCTTCTGCATGATTTTTACCCAGCATTTGAAAAGATTTTAGCTGGGGCTTATTTAGCTAATTATCACACAGGAGTATATAATGCAGCCTTTATGTTCAACTGTTTCTCAGATCATACAGGGAATAATCATGTACTTAATTATGCAATGTATAAAATATTTAAATTCATTTGCTATTTGCAAACAGCAGCTAATAAGCAAATATCTGAAATAATACAGGATTGATTAGCTATTGTAATAAAGGAACAAAAGGGGCAATAACCTCAAATGGACAGGACACTGAATTAAATACTAGCCTGCGGTTTTTTTTTTTTTTTTTTTTT
>NW_010394985.1:18719-22187 GCF_000710305.1 Buceros rhinoceros silvestris
CATTGAATTAAATTATAGCCCGCGGTTTTTTTTTTTTTTTTTTCTTTTACCAAGTTGCAGCTGAAAACAAGTTAGCTTCCGGATGCTTACTCACAGGATCTGTTTTCAATCACTTGAAGCACTGTGAGGCTGGCAGATTTCAACCAGACCTAGCATAAGCTGGAGTGCTTTATTTGATGCTGAATTCATGAACAGTTGCATACAAGAAACAGAGCAGGAGAAAATACCCTTTTTTACAGTGTTAGGCAGTAACATGTAAGCAGGTGCCACCTACTGAACAGATAGCAGAATGCACACTCTGACAGCTACACATCATCATAAACAAATGCTCAAGTGCCCGCATTCACATGTGACTGCTTTAGTCATCAATGTTCACTCCTTCAGTGACTCAGATGCAAGCTTCATTTGCTGTGAAAGAAGGGAAAAAAAGAAAAGGTATACTACATGTAGTGGCAGCATGACAAATTACACAAAACAGCAAAATCTGTAAGCAGGACATTTCTGAATCCAATTGAATAATAAAGCTACACCAAAAAATTAACTTGAGCTTTGGTAGCTAAAAATGCAAGTCTGTTACACCTGACTTTTACAAATAACACAGAGTAACAGAAGTGTTGCTTTTCCCACCAAAAGATTTAGCAAATGATGATACAATTTGTACATTAATGAATTCTTTAGTGACGAATAATGCCTTATGCTGAAACTACTGGGCCCAGCAGACAGAGAAAAAAAACTTTCTCCCTCAGATTTTGTAAGAACGGTAAAATGAAAAGCCAGGGGAAATTACTGTTGCACTGGAATTGTCTTCTGCCACTCCTAGGCAGTAACTGTGCTCATGACAGTGCACTCTGTAAGATGGCATTGCCCCTACTGCTCCTGGAAACCCCCTACTCCTCTATCTCTGGTCATGCCTGTGTACAGGGTAACTGGCATCTCTTCTTAGGCAGCACTGGTTGTCACCTGAAATGATGGCAGTAAGCACAGACAGGTACAGCTGATGGGCTTCACTGGAAATCCACTCTTACATTTAGGAATACATCGATACCAAGCCAGAATTAAGAATGCTTATCTCTGAATTACAAAATTGTTTATTAAAATACAGGATAGTTCTTTGAGATAACTTCAGACAAACAAAATATTCATCACAATGAAGGAATGTGATATCAGCATCTCAGACACAAAGGGAATTTTAAAAAAATTAATTATTCCTTGCTACAGCAGATATTAATTCTGAAGACACAAATGTAATTTGCTTAGTCAGTGGGAGAATCTACCTACTGGCCAAATGGTATACACATTTTTAAGGTACATTCTTTTCAGATGTAAAATTTTAGTTCACTGTGAAGTCTTCAATACTGTAGAGGGGTTTTGTATTTTTAGAAAAACCATAAAAGTAATTTAGCCTTACGCTTTTAAGGGATCTTAAAAGGTCAGTGAACAACTGACACAACACTGCTCCCAATATTCCATTGCACAAACATTAAGCTGTAACTGTTATTCAGTATTTCTGTATTGCCTCTTTTTTTTTCTTTTCCCTGTTGAATTGAGCAAAAACATCCTGTGATGTAAGAAAGAGGTAGCTGACTGCTATGGTGATATGTGTTATTTCCAATCCTGTTGTTAACCATTTTTGTTTTCATTATCTTAGAACATCACCAGAGAGATCGCAATGTGAAACCAGAATAACAATTCCAGGTGTTCAAAATATCTGCTGAGTAAGAAAAACCAGAGCCACTCTTTCAAGCTGCTTCTTAAGAAGCATGTAAATTTGTAATACAGAATTTACAGAGCAAATAAGGGTGGAGTTTAAACTGTGCGAAAGGCATCTCTCATACACCTGGGGTTATCAGCAACGCCTGGAGGGCTGGAAACCACCCTGGTATACTAAGAAATAATTACAGTGACTTATGTCACTAAAGAAAAAGACTGAAAGACAACAGTCAAAGGAAGGGGACAGACAGAGACCAGTCCAAAGGACAGGATCACAACCAAAGGCAAGGAGATGCACAGCACTGCTGGAATTCAGGAGGACATAGGCTGGTGTCTAATGTGACTGCCATGTTTGAGGCAATTTGGCAGATAAGGAAATAAAAAGGCTGGACATGAAAAAATGTAAATTATCATAAGAAGAAATAATTTATGCAGCTTCCACCTCCTAAGCAGCTGTGTAGCTTTCACATACATCATCCACCCAGTGGTGGATAGATATGTGCTTCTAAAGTGCTTTCTTTTATGCTTGTACTTCATTTTATATAAATGACCCAGTACATACAAGCTATTAGAAAGACAAATACGTAATAATGCTATTTTAAAAAATGGAAAAGAGGAAACTGCAAATGAAGTGGACACTTACATTCAATTTCTGTCCTGTAACATAAAGATGTCAGATTGCTTTAAACCCAGCACCTTCTAACTTTCCTTTGCTGATAGTCTGTGACTGAACCCATTCCAAAATAATACTCTGCAGAATAAAACCCACTTATAACAATTCTTCTTTACCATTTTATCTGTATTTCCATGCCATCTATAAGGGAAGTAAAATTAGTTTGTGATACAAATATTTATATGCTTCTCCATAGCAACAGTGCAGATAAAAAGCCACAGCTAAATGCTGGAATACAGATTCCCCTTCTGCACCCTGATTCACTCATTTAAGTAAACGTCTGCATAAAACTACAGCATCTGAATTAAAGTGACTTCTACCCCTACTGTAGATACATTAAAAAGATACAGAAGACAGCAACTTAATTCAGTTCATGATTCATCAAATTCAAAACTAATTCTCTTATTTTGAAATATTTTCTTAAAGCCTGAACACTGTTGTAATTATACAGAGATTGATGAGGAATGTAGAAAATTGGAAAGGTGTTTTTATTCTCTGATTTTTGCAGGGCTTGCCCAGGTCTGTAAAAAAACCAAGCACATGACTATTAATGGTGACTGGATGGCAATCTGTTCAAAAACTCTGTTCAAGCGGGACTACTGTCATTTATTTTTGAGGGCCCTCCTAAATTTAACTGAGCTAATCTTTATTCTCTCATGCTGGCAATCTTATGCTAGTATATTTAAAATATACGATGAACAAAGAAATTATCCACCTTCTTAAGTGAGCCAGTGAGTAGAAAAACCTCTTAAAATGGCATGTTGCCACAGCACACACAGTGTGGGCAAAACCAGTCCAAATGCAGTCACTCATGTATATCAGGAAATGAATAGTAAGCAATGCGAAAACCCCAAGAGCTGCATATTTCATTTCTTCTTTATAATTTCTAATACCAAAACATAGTTTGCTGTACCTGGCAGCACCAGGTTCCCCTAAGAGCTACCACTTCGGCAAGCATCAAGTGATGGCACCATTAGTCAGTGAAATTCTTTGCCAAGTTCAGGCTGAAGAATTTTTACTTTTTTTTTTCTGTGAAAGGAAATGTTCCTTTTTAATGGGAAAATATTCCTTTAGAACATCATACG